>NW_026961210.1:0-93837 GCF_963924245.1 Chroicocephalus ridibundus
ACTGGGAATGGGGGGGACTGGGGAGAGGTGGGGGGGCACTGGGAATGGGGGGGAGTCACTGGGAATGGGGGAGGTTATGAGAATTGGGGGGACTGGGAGAGGTGGGGGGTCACTGGGAATGGGGGGGTAAACTGGGAATGGGGGGGGACTGGGAGAGGTGGGGGGCACTGGGAATGGGGGGCGACTGGGGGTACTGGGAATCGGGGGGGATGTCACTGGGAATGGGGAGGTAAATGGGAGGGGGGTCAATGGGGAATGGGGGGGACTGGGAATGGGGGGGTAACTGGGAATGGGGGGGGGACTGGAGGGCGCTGGGAAGGGGGGGGGTATGGGAATGGAGGGGACTGGGAGAGGTGGGGAGCACTGGGAAGGGGGGGGGCACTGGGAATGGGGGGGGGTATGAGAATGAAGGGGGGTAACTGGGAATGGGGGGGACTGGGAAAGAGGGGGGGACTGGGGGTGGTCACTGGGAGGGAGGGGTGCTGGAAATGGGGGGGGGAGGGGGGTGTTACTGGGAATGAGGGGGACGGGGACTGGGAATGAAAAGGGGGGGGTTACTGGGAAAGAGGGAGGGGGCAGTGGGTGCAAAGGGGGGGTACTGGGAGAGGAGCGGGGTCACTGGGAACCAGGGGGGTGTTTACTGGGAGCCGAGGGGGGGGGTTACTGGGGGGGGGGGGGGGATGGGGAAGGGGGGGCGTTTACTGGGAGCCGCGGGGGGGGAGTTACTGGGAGTGAGAGGAGGTTACTGGGAGCTGGGGGGGGGGTTGCTGGGAATGAGGGGGGGGGTTACTGGGAGCCGGGGGGGGGGGGGGTGTCGCTGGGAATGAGGGGGGGGGTTACTGGGAGAGGAGGGGGGGATACTGGGAGCTGGGGGATGTTACTGGGAGCGGGTCACTGGGAGCCGAGGGGTCGCTGGGAGCCGGAGCGTGGCGGGGCGGGGGCGGGGGGGGGGTGGTCACTGGGAGCTGCTGGTTTTTACTGGTGCGGCCCCGCCCTCCCCCCCCACCCCCCCGCGGGGGGGGGGGGGGGGGGGGGTTGGGCAATGGGGGGGGGCGGGGAGCAGGGGAGAGGGCGCGCGCGGGCGCTTGTGCAAGGCCCGGGGGGGGTGTGTGCAAAGGTCGGGGCTCGTGCAAGGGGCTCGTGCAAGGTTTGGGGCTCGTGCAAGGGCTCGTGCAAAGGCTCGGGCTCGTGCGAAGCCTCGTGCAACGCCTGGGGCTCGTGCAAAGGCTCGTGCAAGGTTTGGGGGCTCGTGCAAAAGGGGCCCGTGCAAAGGCTCAGGGTCGTGCGAAGCCTCGTGCAACACCTGGGGGCTCGTGCAAAGGGCTCGTGCAAGGTTTGGGGGCTTGTGCAAATGCACGTGCAAGGTTTGGGGCTCGTGCAAAGGCAGGAGCTCGTGCAAAGGGCCCGTGCAAAGGCTCAGGGTCGTGCGAAGCCTCGTGCAACACCTGGGGCTCGTGCAAATGCACGTGCAAGGTTTGGGGCTCGTGCACACGCATGTGCAACGTTTGGAGCTCGTGCAAAGGCAGGAGCTCGTGCAAAGGTTTCAGGGTGGTGCAAAGCCTCGTGCAACACCTGGGGCTCGTGCGAAGCCTCCTGCAAGGTTTGGGGCTCGTGCAAATGCACGTGCAAGGTTTTGGGGCTCGTGCAAAGGTGGGAGCTCGTGCAAAGGGCCCGTGCAAAGGCTCAGGGTCGTGCGAAGCCTCATGCAACACCTGGGGCTCGTGCAAAGGCTCGTGCAAGGCTTGGGAGCTCGTGCACACGCGTGTGCAACGTTTGAGGCTCGTGCAAAGGTGGGAGCTCGTGCAAAGGCCCGTGCAAAGCTGAGGCTCGTGCAAAGGCGTGTGAACCGCTCAGAGCTCGTGCAAAACACTTGTGCAAAGCCGGGGCTCGTGCAAAGGCTCGTGCAAAGTTTGGGGCTGGTGCAAATGCGCAAAGGGAACTGGGAGGCGACAGGATGAACTGGGAGGTACTGGGGGGGGCACTGGGGTGAACTGGGGAGGCCACTGGTATGGACTGGGGGGGTCACTGGGATGGACTGGGAGGCCACTGGTATGGACTGGGGGGGGCACTGGGATGGACTGGGAGGCGCTGGAATGAACTGGGAGGTACTGGGGGGGCACCGGGGTGAACTGGGGAGGCCACTGGTATGGACTGGGGGGGGTCACTGGGATGGACTGGGAGGCCACTGGTATGGACTGGGGGGGCACTGGGATGGACTGGGAGGCGCTGGAATGAACTGGGAGGGACTGGGGGGGCACTGGGGTGAACTGGGGAGGCCACTGGTATGGGACTGGGGGGGCACTGGGATGAACCGGGGAGGCCACTGGTATGGGACTGGGGGGGGCACTGGGATGGACTGGGAGGCACTGGAATGAACTGGGAGGGACTGGGGGTCACTGGGATGAACCGGGGAGGCCACTGGTATGGACTGGGGGGACACTGGGATGAACTGGGAGGCGCTGGGATGGACTGGGGAGCACTGGGAGGCCACTGGTATGGACTGGGAGGCACTAGAATGTAATGGGAGGTACTGGTATGGACTGGGAAGTGCTGGGGTGGACTGGGGAGCACTGGGGATGAACTGGGAGGCCACTGGTATGGACTGGGAGGGCACTGGGATGAACTGGGAGGCACTAGGGGGGCACTGGAATGAACTGGGAAGTGCTGGAATGAACTGGGAGGTACTGGGGGCACACTGGGATGAACTGGGAGGCGCTGGAATGGACTGGGAAGCGCTGGGAGGGGACTGGGGGGCACTGGGGTGAACTGGGAGGTGCTGGGATGGACTGGGAAGCACTGGGATGGACTGGGAAGCACTGGGGGGACACTGGGGATGAACTGGGAGGCACTGGGGCGTCACTGGGATGAACTGGGAGACACTGGGATGAACTGGTTGGTCATTTATTGGGCTCTGTACAGCGCGCGGGTATTTACAGGGTGTCCACCGTCCCCCGGGGGGGTGGCCCTTGGGGGACATCGAGGGGCGCCCGGGTCACCCCCCCGCCACCACCCCGAGGGGGCCCCAGGACACTGGGGGGACACCGGCGGGTGACACGGGGGACACTGAGGGACCCCCCCCAGGCCACCCCCTGTGTCCCCCACAGAGGGGCCCCAGGACACTGGGGGGAACATGGGGGACACTGAGGGACCCCCCCAGGTCACCTTTGTGTCCCCACAGAGGGGCCCCAGGACACTGGGGGGTGACATGGGGACACTGAGGGACCCCCCAGGTCACCTTTGTGTCCCCACAGAGGGGCCCCAGGACACTGGGGGGGTGACATGGGGGACACTGAGGGGACCCCCCAGGTCACCTTTGTGTCCCCCACAGAGGGGCCCCAGGACACCGGGGGGGGTGACATGGGGGACACTGAGGGGACCCCCCCAGGTCACCTTTGTGTCCCCACAGAGGGGCCCCAGGACACTGGGGGGGGACATGGGGACACTGAGGGACCCCCCAGGTCACCTTTGTGTCCCCACAGAGGCGCCCCAGGACACCGGGGGGGTGACACGGGGACAGTGGGGGGACCCCCAGGCCACCCTTTGTGTCCCCCATAGAGGCGTCCCAGGACACTGGGGGGGGGCACTGGTGGGTGACACGGGGGACACTGGGGGACCCCCAGGCCACCCACCCCGTCCCTAGTGGCAGCGTCCCAGCGGTGTCACTGGGCAGACTGGGGGGGACTGGGGCCACCCCCCCGGGGGTACCATTGGCTTTGCCGAAGGTGGCAGCGGGGGGTTGGGGGGACTGTCCCCAGGCTCCGATTTGGGGGGTGACGGGGGCGGGGGGGGACAGCAGCGGCCGGGGAGGCGGTGGCAGAGGGGGGACAGTTGGGGACCCGGGGTGGTGGCCCCCGTGGGGGTGGCGGTGCCCCCCTTGTTGTCACCGGCGGGGGGCAGGGACACCACGATGTACTTCTGGACGCTGCCGGTGACGGTGGCGCTGGGGACAGTGGGGCGCCGCCGAGACCAGTTTGACGACGGGCTGGACGCTGGGGACAGTGGTGGGTGACAGGGGAGGTGGCCGTGGGCGCCGGGCTGGTGCTGAAGGTGATCACCTGTGGGGGACAGGGAGGGGGACAGTGAGGGGACAGGGAGGGGACGGGGGGACAACGGAGGGGCACGAGACAGTGTTGGGCGCAGGGACGTGGGGACAGTGTGGGGACACGGGGACAGAAAGGGGCACTGTGGGGACATGGGGACACTGGGGGGGCAGGGGGACATGGGGACAGTGTGGGGACGACATGGGGACACACGGGGGGCAGGGGGACATGGGACGTGGGGACACGGGGACAATGGGGGGGGCACGTGGGGACAGTGTGGGGACGTGGGGACAGTGAGGGGACGGGGGGACACGGAGACAATGGAGGGGCACGTGACTGTTGGGCGCGGGGACATGGGGACAGTGTGGGGACACGGGGACAGAAAGGGACACTGTGGGGACATGGGGACAGTGTGGGGACACGGGGACAGAAAGGGGCACTGTGGGGACATGGGGACAGTGTGGGGACGACATGGGGACACACAGGGGGCAGGGGGACATGGGGACAGTGTGGGGACACGGGGATCATGGGTGGCGTGGGGACAGGGGACGTGGGGACACAGGGACAATGGGGGGCACATGGGGACAGTGTGGGGACGTGGGGACAGTGTGGGGACACAGGGACACTGTGAGGACAGTGAGGGGACGGGGGGACACGGGGACAATGGAGGGGCACGTGACAGTGTTGGGCGTGGGGACATGGGGACAGTGTGGGGACACGGGGACAGAAAGGGGCACTGTGGGGACATGGGGACACACGGGGGGCAGGGGGACATGGGGACAGTGTGGGGACACGGGGATCATGGGTGGCGTGGGGACAGGGGACGTGGGGACACGGGGACAATGGGGGGCACGTGGGGACAGTGTGGGGACATGGGGACAGTGGGGGACACAGAGACACTGTGGGGACAGTGAGGGGATGGGGGGACAATGGGGGGGCACGAGACAGTGTTGGGCGCGGGGACATGGGGACAGTGTGGGGACACGGGGACAGAAAGGGGCACTGTGGGGACATGGGGACAGTGTGGGGACGACATGGGGACACTGGGGGGGCAGGGGGACATGGGGACAGTGTGGGGACACGGGGATCATGGGTGGCGTGGGGACAGTGAGGGGACGTGGGGACATGGGGACAATGTGGGGACGTGGGGACAGTAAGGGGCACTGGGGGGACATGGGGACAGTGTGGGGACGACATGGGGACACTGGGGGGACAGGGGGACATGGGGACAGTGTAGGGACAGTGTGGGGACAGTGTGGGGACAGTGTGGGGACAGTGTGGGGACAGTGTGGGGACAATGGGGACAGTGTGGGGACATGGGGGACACGGAGACAGTGTGGGGACACTGTGGGGACATGGGGAGCACAGGGACAGTGTGGTGACAAAGGGACCACGGGGGGCACGTGGACACGGGGACAGTAAGGGGACAAGGGTACACTGTGGGGGGCACAGGGACAATGTGGGGCACGGGGACATGGGGACCACTGATGCCACCACGATGGGGACGTGAGGGACACTTGGGGTGACAATGCCACCTTGTGGCCATCGGGACACCCCAGAAGGACACCAAGGACAGGGGACATCGGGGACACTCGGGGTGACAATGCCACCTCATGGCCATGGTGACACCCCAGAAGGACGTCAAGAATGGGGGACACATGCTGGGGACACTTGGGGTGACAATGCCACCTCGTGACCATGGTGACACCCCAGAAGGACGTCAAGAATGGGGGACACACACTGGGGACATCAGGGACACTCAGGGTGACAATGCCACCTCATGGCCATGGTGACACCCCAGAAGGACGTCAAGAATGGGGGACACACGCTGGGGACATCAGGGACACTCAGGGTGACAATGTCACCTTGTGACCATGGTGACACCCCAGAAGGATGTCAAGGATGGGGGACACACGTTGGGGACATCAGGGACACTCAGGGTGACAATGCCACCTTGTGGCCATCGGGACACCCCAGAAGGACGTCAAGGATGGAGACACACGTTGGGGACACTTGGGGTGACAATGCCACCTCGTGACCATGGTGACACCCCAGAAGGACGTCAAGGATGGAGACACACGTTGGGGACACTCAGGGTGACAATGCCACCTTGTGGCCATGGTGACACCCCAGAAGGACGTCAAGAATGGGGGACACACGCTGGGGACATCAGGGACACTCAGGGTGACAATGTCACCTCGTGACCATGGTGACACCCCAGAAGGATGTCAAGGATGGGGGACACACGTTGGGGACACTTGGGGTGACAATGCCACCTCGTGACCTTGGTGACACCCCAGAAGGAGACCTTGGGGGTGGGGGCCACCGCCCGTGTCCTCAAGGTGACAGCTCTGGAGGACACGGAGACCCCCAAATGTCCCGACCCCCCCCCCCCCCAGCATTGTCCCCAGGGGCGGTACCTGCTGTGACGCGCTCGTCCCCGAGGCCGATGACATCACGATGAACTTGGTGGGGGGTGGCGAGGGCTGGGTGGGGGTCCCCGGGCGCCCCGAAACCAGTGTCTGAACTGGGAGGGTGATGGCACTGGGGACCTTGATGATACTGGGGGGACGCGGTGGCCCTCCTTGTCCTTGAGGGGCCTGGGACAAGGTCAAGGTGGGACGTGGCTGCGGGGACAGAAAGGGGACACACGGTGACACCGTGGGGCGAGGGGACACGTGGCCTCGGGGTGGGGGGGGGGACACACGACACGTGGCTTGGTGGCCCCCCACGATTTGGTGGCCCTCACCCATGTCTTCGCGTCCGTCCCCCCCCATCTTTGTGTCACCTCCCCATATCTTCATGTCCCCAAATGTCCCCAGGTCACCCGCTACCCCCGAGTGCCACCTCTTGTGTCCCCACCTCGGTGGCCCTGTGTCTCCCCCGTGACCATCGTGTCCCCCCCCACATCTCCTTGTCCCTCGTGTCCCCATTTGCCCCCCGCCCCCCCCCCCCCACCAAATCTTATGGCCCATGTCCCCTCCCCACGTCCCCATGTCCCCTTCCCTGGTGTCCCCAAGTCCCCACCTCCCTCTCAGTGTCCCCACGTCCCATCCCAGTGTCCCCAAGCCCACCCAGATGATGGCCCAGTTGACCTACTGGTCCTGCACCACCAGGCTGTAGAGCCACGTGTCCCCTCCACGTCCCCACCCAATGTCCCTATGTCCCTCCCAGTGTCCCCGGGTCCCCTCTCAGTGTCCCCAGGTGCCACCCCAGTGTCCTCATGTCCCCACATCCCTTTCCAGTGTCCCCAAGCCCACCCAGATGATGGCCCAGTTGACCTACTGGTCCTGCACCACCAGGCTGTAGAGCCACGTGTCCCTTCCACGTCCCCACCCAATGTCCCCACGTCTCCCACAGTGTCCCCAGGCCCCACCCCACGTCCACAGGTCCCCTCCCAGTGTCCCCAAGCCCACCCAGATGATGGCCCAGTTGACTTCTTGAGCTTGTACCACCAGGCTGTAGAGCCACGTGTCCCTTCCACGTCCCCACCCAATGTCCCCACGTCTCTCCCAGTGTCCCCAGGCCCCACCCCACGTCCCCAGGTCCCCTCCCAGTGTCCCCAAGCCCACCCAGATGACGGCCCAGTTGACCTACTGGTCCTGCACCACCAGGCTGTAGAGCCACACGTCCCTCCACGTACCTCCCAGTGCCCCCATGTCCCACCCAACGTCCTCAGGTCCCCTCCCAGTGTCCCCAGGTCCCCTCCCAGTGTCCCCAAGCCCACCCAGATGATGGCCCAGTTGACCTCTTGAGCTTGTACCACCAGGCTGTAGAACCACGTGTCCCTTCCACGTCCCCACCCAATGTCCCCACGTCTCTCCCAGTGTCCCCAGGTCCCACCCAACGTCCTCAGGTCCCCTCCCAGTGTCCCCAGGTCCCCTCCCAGTGTCCCCAAGCCCACCCAGATGATGGCCCAGTTGACCTCTTGAGCTTGTACCACCAGGCTGTAGAGCCACGTGTCCCTTCCACGTCCCCACCCAATGTCCCCACGTCTCTCCCAGTGTCCCCAGGCCCCACCCCACGTCCCCAGGTCCCCTCCCAGTGTCCCCAAGCCCACCCAGATGATGGCCCAGTTGACCTACTGGTCCTGCACCACCAGGCTGTAGAGCCACATGTCCCTCCACGTACCTCCCAGTGCCCCCATGTCCCACCCAACGTCCTCAGGTCCCCTCCCAGTGTCCCCAGGTCCCCTCCCAGTGTCCCCAAGCCCACCCAGATGATGGCCCAGTTGACCTCTTGAGCTTGTACCACCAGGCTGTAGAGCCACGTGTCCCTTCCACGTCCCCACCCAATGTCCCCACGTCTCTCCCAGTGTCCCCAGGTCCCACCCCACGTCCCCTCCTGGTGTCCCCGTGTCCCCACCTGGGTGATGGTGAGGGTGGTCCTGTTGACCTGCTGGGCCTGCATGGCGGCTTGCGCCCGCGCCTTCACCACGTGGGTGCAGAGCAAAGCCCCCAGGTAGCCAAACTCGGCCTTGTAGGAGTCCTGGTTGTCCGGGGGAGGACGGATCTTGGCCAGCACCGGGGCGCAGTGTTTCTGCGGGGACATCGGGGACACCGCGGTGACAAAGGGGACACCGCGGTGACAACACTGACGCAACCAGGGGGCGGAGGGGACACGCCACCACCCACCTCCCCCCACTTCGCCCCCCCTTCCTTTAAATGTCACCTTGGCCTCATGTCAGCTACTTATGGGGTGACAAAGTGCCACCCCGCCATATTGTCCCCTCCCCGTGTCCCCTCGTGTCCCCAAGTCCCACCAGGAGAAGGGTCTGGACGTGGTCGGCCCCGATTTTGTCAATGTTGCTGACGACGGGACCTTCGAGAATGTTCCGGACTCGTTCGCCCTCCACCTGCAGCCGGGGCAGGATCAGGGTCTTGATGACCTGGGGACAAATTGGGGACATTAAGGTGACAATAAGCGACACTAAGGTGACATTTGGGGGGGTAGAATGGGGAAATGGGGCCCAAGAGGGATGTGGGAAGGGGGACACGGGGACAGGAGAGGGGACAGTAATGCCGCCGTGGGGCAGGATCACAGTCTTGATGACCTGGGGACAAATTGGGGACATTAAGGTGACAATAAGTGACATTAAAGGGACATTAGGGTGACATTTGGGGGGCAGAAGGGGGGACATAGGGTCCCAGAGGGGAAGGACGGGAGAGGGGACAGTGACGCCGCCGTGGGGCAGCGTGACAGTGTGGGGTGGATGTGGGTCTCGGGGAGGGGACACGGGCGTCACCGTGGGGAGGGGACACGGGGACACTCACGTCGTGGCCCAGCTCGGCCAGTCCCGCGATGGAGCCGTAGCGCGTGGTCCAGGGCGTCTTCTCATCCACCCAGCTCTGGGGCAAAGAGGAGGGGAAATGCTGCCCCACACCCTGCCCCATAGATCCCAGCCCTGCCCCGCGCTCTGCCCCATACCCCCAGCCCTGCCCCGTGGCCCCTGTCCTGCCCCCCGGCCATCCCCTCCCTACAAAACCAGCAGTGCCCCACATCCCAGCCCCACATCTCCATCCCAGCCCCACATCCCCATTCCCACCCCACGCCCTTGCTCCAGATCCCAGCCCCACATCTCCATCCCAGCCCCACATCCCCATTCCCACCCCACGCCCTTGCTCCAGATCCCAGCCCCACATCTCCATCCCAGCCCCATATCCCCATTCCAGCCCCACACCCTCGCCCCATGTCCCCAGGCCTCACGTCCCCATCTCAGCCCCACATCCCAGCCCCACAGCCTGCCCCATGTCCCCATCCCCACACCCACATCCCCATCCCTACTCCCACCCCCTGCCCCACACCCCCAACCCTGAATCCCCAGACCCACACCCTGCCCCACATGCCGCTCACACCCTGCCCCACGTCCCCATCCCTACTCCCACATCCCAGCCCCACATCCCCATCCCACAACCCCATCCCCATCCCCACGTCCCCGTCCCCATCCCCACATCCCTGTCCCCATCCCTACTCCCACCCCCTGCCCCACACCCCCAGCCCCGAATCCCCAGCCCCACACCCTGCCCCACATGCCGCTCACACCCTGCCCCACGTCCCCATCCCTACTCCCACATCCCAGCCCCATATCCCTACCCCAGCCCCACACCCTCACCCCACAACCCCATCCCCATCCCCATGTCCCCATCCCCATCCCCACATCCCTGTCCCCATCCCTACTCCCACCCCCTGCCCCGAATCCCCAGCCCCACACCCTGCCCCACATGCCGCTCACACCCTGCCCCACGTCCCCATCCCTACTCCCACATCCCAGCCCCATATCCCTACCCCAGCCCCACACCCTCACCCTACAACCTCATCCCCACGTCCCCATCCCCATGTCCCCGTCCCCGTCCCCACGTCCCCGTCCCCACGTCCCCGTCCCCACGTCCCCGTCCCCATCCCTACTCCCACCCCCTGCCCCACACCCCCAGCCCCGAATCCCCAGCCCCACACCTTGGTGAAGGTCTTGGTGATGCGGGACTGGATGTTGTTGGTGGTGGTGCTGAAGTTCTTGCAGACCTGGGCCACCAGGCGGGCGGCGAAGTCCCGCAGCGCCCAGTGGTTGTCCACGTCCGGGCGCAGGCAGAGCTGGCGGCTGACGATGCACGTCATGACGGCGGGGATCAGCTCGTGCAGCTGGGGACACGGGGGACAGCGGGGGACACGGTGGGGACGCGGGTGACACGTGGCAGAGAACAGGGGGGAACGTGGGCGTCAGCCTTGGGGACACGGGGACAGCCCCGCGTGGGGACACAGGGAGAGCTGGTGGCTCCCGACACGTGTCGTGATGATGGGGATGAGCTGGTGGCACTTGGGGACAGGAGGGGACACCTGGGGACACAGGGGTGACACATGGAGACAGGGGGATAACATGTGGGGGACACACTGGGGGACACGGGGACAGCCCCGCGTGGGGACACAGGGAGAGCTGGTGGCTCCCGACACGTGTCGTGATGATGGGGATGAGCTGGTGGCACTTGGGGACAGGAGGGGACACCTGGGGACACGGGGGTGACAAGTGGGGGACATGGGGGTGACACATGGGTGACACAGGGGGAACGTGGGCGTCAGCCTTGGGGGACACGGGGACAGCCCCGCGTGGGGACACAGGGAGAGCTGGTGGCTCCCGACACGTGTCGTGATGACGGGGACGAGCTGGTGGCACTTGGGGACAGGAAGGGACATGGTGGGGACATGAGGAGACAGAGGCATAACATGTGGGGGACACACTGGGGGACACGGGGACAGCCCCGCGTGGGGACACAGGGACAGCCCCGCGTGGGGACACAGGGAGAGCTGGTGGCTCCCGACACGTGTCGTGATGATGGGGATGAGCTGGTGGCACTTGGGGACAGGAGGGGACACCTGGGGACACGGGGGTGACAAGTGGGGGACATGGGGGTGACACATGGGTGACACAGGGGGAACGTGGGCGTCAGCCTTGGGGGACACAGGGACAGCCCCGCGTGGGGACACAGGGAGAGCTGGTGGCTCCCGACACGTGTCGTGATGATGGGGACGAGCTGGTGGCACTTGGGGACAGGAGGGGACACCTGGGGACATGGGGGTGACAAGTGGGGGACATGGGGGTGACACGTGGGTGTCAGCCTTAGGGACACGGGGACAGCCCCGCGTGGGGACACAGGGAAAGCTGGTGGCTCCTGACACGTGTCGTGATGATGGGGACGAGCTGGTGGCACTTGGGGACAGGAGGGGACACGGTGGGGACATGGTGGGACACAGGGCTCAGCCACGCGGGACATGGGAGTGACACATGGGGGACACACAGGGGGACACAGGGACAGCTGCACGTCAGGACACAGGCAGAGCTGGTGGTTCCCATCACGTGCTGCCACACTGGGGATGAGCCGGTGGCCCTTGAGGACACGGAGGGGACACAGAGCGGTGCCAGGGGGCGGTTGGGGGGGGGGGGGTGTGTGACACCGATGTCCCCGAGGGGCCGCGGTGGCCCTGTCCCCGCTGTCACTCACGTATTTCTCCAGGTAGAGCGTGGGGTTGTCCATCAGCGCCTTCACCATCCGCATGAGGTAGATCAGCAGCGCCAGGTTGTTCTGCACCACGTTGACTCGCACCTGGAGGGGACAGCGGGGACACGAGTGGTGGCACTTGGGAACACGGGGGGACACAGTGGGGACACGGGGGGGACACAGTGGGGCATACGAGAGTTAGACACGGGGGACACACAGGGGGACACGGGGACGGCCCCACGTCAGGCCACGGGGAGAGCTGGTGGCTCCTGAGGCACGTCGCGATGACGGGGATGAGCTGGTGGCACTTGGGGACACATGGGGACATGGTGGGACACGTGGGGACATAGAGAGGACATGAGGGGACATGTGGAGGATGTAGGGGGACATACGGAGGAGGTGGCAGGGGGACACACAAGGCGGACAAGGGGACAGAGGGACCGAAGTTCTGCACCACATTGACATGCACCTGGAGGGGACAACGGGGACAGCAGGGACGAGCTGGTGGCACTTGGGGACATGGGGGGGACACAGGGGTTAGACATGGGGGACACACAAGGCGACACAGGGACAGCCCCACGTCAGGCCACGGGGAGAGCTGGTGGCTCCTGACGCATGTCGCGATGACGGGGACGAGCTGGTGGCACTTGGGGACACCGGGGGACACATGAGGACATGGTGGGACACGTGGGGACATAGAAAGGACACAAGGGGACACGCGGGGGGACAAATGGAGGACATGGCGGGGACACAGGAGGGGGACACGGGGGCACAGAGGGAGTTCTGCACCACGTTGACACGCACCTGGAGGGGACATTGGGGACAGCAGGGACACGCTGGTGGCACTTGGGGACACATGGGGACACGTGGGGACATGAGGGGACATTTGGGGACACCTGTGGGCACCACGGAAGGGGACACAACCCCCTGTCCTGCACCCCGCTGACACCGACATGGGGCAGGGGGACAATGACAAAGGGAAGGAGGTGACAAAGGCCACCCGACCTTAGGGGCTGCCACCCCCCCACACCCCCCCCCCGTGTCACCTGTCACCTCCCCGGGGGGTTGGGGACATCGCGGGGACTCACCCCCTCGGAGATGAAGGTGCTGAAACGCGGCAGCATCTGGTAGAGGCCGGGGTCGGTGGCGATGCTCTGGAGGGCCTCCTGCTTGGGGACAGTAGGGACATCACCACCGGGGACAAGGGGACACCCCGAGGGGTAAGAGACAGGGTTGGGGACACATTTGGGGACACCAGGACCCCATAAATACATGGGGGACGCAATGAGAGTGGGAAGCCACCGAGCCAAGGGGACAGCGTTGAGGTGAAGCCACCTCAACACAAAGGGCCACCTCAACGCAGAGGGCCTTGGGGACAGCAGGGATGTCCCCAGTGTCCCCAACGGGGGGGTTGGGGACACCAGGGACGGGGTTGGGGACAGGTAAGGGACACCAGGACCTCATAAATATGTGGGAGAGGGAAGGAGAGCAGGAAGCCACCAAGCCAAGGGGACATCATGGAGGTGAAGCCACCTCAACGCAAAGGGTCACCTCAACGCAAAGGGCCTTGGGGACAGTAGGGATGTCCCCAGTGTCCCAACAGGGGGGGGCTGGGGACACCAGGACCCCATAACTATGTGGGGGACACAAGGAGAGCAGGAAGCCACCGAGCCAAGGGGACATCACGGAGGTGAGGCCACCTCAACACAAAGGGTCACCTCAACGCAAAGGGCCTTGGGGACAGCGGGGATGTCCCCAAAGGGGGCTTGGGGACATTGGGGACATTGGGGCCAGGGTTGGGGACACTGACGGCGCGTTTGGCCTCGCAGGAGCCCACGCAGGCCTCGGTGATCTCCTTGTAGTAGAGCTGCTGCTCCACCGAGAGCTCGTGGACGCTGCGGGGCTTGAGGCGCAACGGGGTCCCCTCCAGGAGAGGACCTTTCTTCTCCTTCCCTGGGGACAAAGGGGACAATGTCACCAAGGGGGCTGGGGACAACCCCAATGGCCCCACAGACCCACAGCATGGACCACCACGGACGCACCAAACCCCCCTGAGATGGCCCATGGACCATCAAACCCCCCTGAGATGGCCCATGGACCACCACGGACGTAACCCCCCCTAAGATGGCCCACAGGCCACCATGGAGCCACCAAACACCCCTGAGATGGCCCATAGACCACCGTGGACCATCAAACCTCCCTGAGATGGCCCGTGGACCACCATGGACCATCAACCCCCCCTGAGATGGCCCATGGACCACCACGGAGCCACCAAACCCCCCTGAAATGGCCCACAGACCACCATGGACCCACCAAACCTTCCTGAGATGGCCTAAAACCCTTCATGGCCCCACCATGGACCTCGGAGACCCTTTAGATGCCCCATAACCAACTTGAACACCCCATGGACCCCTCAAACACCCCAGAGATGCCCCATAACCATCTTGAGTGCCCTGTGAACCCCTCCAGCTCCCCATAGATGCCCCATAAACAACTTGAACACCCCATGGACACCTCAAACACCCCATCAATGACCCACAACCCTTCCTGAACACCCCATGGACACCCCAAACATGCCCCATAACCATCTTTAACACCCCACAGACCTCTCAAAGACCCCACAGATGCCCCCTAAGTCATCTTGAACACCCTGTAGACCTCCCAAACACCCTGTAGATGCCTCTCAAACAACCTTCAACGCCCCCTCAGACACCCCCCCCCCAAACACCCCCCAACCCTTCTCCCGCCCCACAGACACCTCCCTGCCCCACAGCGTGACCCACCTTTGCCGTCAGCGCTGGCCACGCTCTGTCCCTTCCCCTTCAGCGTCCCATCGTCCTCCTGCCCCGGTTTGGTGGATTTGAGGGGCTCGGTGGCTTCCGCCTTCTGCTGCTCCTTGGGGGCTGGGGGGGGGGCGGGGGGCAAAAATGGGGGGGTTTAGGGGTTTTGGGAGGGTTTTGGGGGGGGCCAACGCCCCCCTCGAGGGGGAGGAAACAGCCCCCCGAGGAGGAGGAGGAGGGGCAGCTCCTTCACCTGGCGGGGGGTTTTCGGGGATGGCCGGCTGCACCCCCTCGATGCTGAGCCAGTGAGCTGCCGGGGATCAAAAAATAAGGTGAAAAACTAAAGGAAAGAAAAAAAAAACCAAAACAAAAAGGGTGAAATCAGCCCAAAAAAGCCTCCCCCCCCCCCCCACCCTTGAGGCAGACGTCGAGGGGGACGCGGGGCAGGGGGGTGTTGATGATGTCGCTCAAATCCACTTCTTTTTCCTCGTAAAAATACAACTCGCGGCCGCCACCGCTGGCGTAACGGAAAGGGATGAATTCCTGGGCGTGGAAGCCGTAGAGGGGCTGGGGGGGGGGACACACACAGAAAAAGGGGGGGGGGGTTAAAGGGGAGGGGGACACCCCAAAATCACCCCCCGAGGGCGTGGGGGGGTCCCCTAAATCAGGGGGGTTGACGGTACCTCCACGTTTTTGAGTTTGAGGGCGAAGTCGACGTCCCCCGTCGTCAGTTTGCGGCGTTTCCCCATGTGCATGAACTTGAGGGCGTCCTTGGTGGGGGGGGGGGGGGGGGGCGCAAAAAAATAAGTGGGGCCCCCCCAAGGGTGGAGGTGTCAGTGGGGGAGGGGACAGAGGGAGTGTCACCACCTTGTGGTGCAAATTTGGGGCGGGGGGAGGGGGGTTGGGGCCCGCTGTCACCCCCCTGGTGTGTGTGCAAAGGTGGGGGAGTTGAGGGGGGGGCACATTTCCAGTCTCGGTGTCGTCGTGTTCCCCCCCCCCCGTCCCCCCCCAAAATCTGGGGGATCTCAGGGGGGTGTTTCCCCATTCCTTGTCCCTGTGTTGTCGTCCCCAACTGTCGTCGTCCTGTCCCCCCCCCGAAACCTGGGCAATCACAGGGGTGCCCCCCCCCCCCCCCACCCCGGTGTCCCCAAAGCCAGGAGATCCCAGGAGTATCCCCCCCTCCCCGTGTACCCCCAAACCCCCCTGTCCCCATCCCCGTCACCCCCCCATGCCACCCCCAAACCCGGGCGATCCCAGGGGCGTCACCCCCCTGTCCCCATCCCTGTCACACACACCCCCCCCCGTGCCCCCCAAAACCCGGATGACCCCAACCGTGTCCCCAAACCCGGGCGATCCCGGGGTGCCCCCCCATTCCCAGTCTCTGTTCCCTTCCCTGTCACCCCCCAAGGAGATCCCGGGGTTTCCCCCCCCCGCCCCCAAACCCCAGACGATCTCGGAGTGTCGTCCCCCCCCCGCCGTGTCCCCAAACCTGGGCGATCCTGGGGGTCTGTCCACCCCCCCGTTCCCCCCCCAAATGCGGGTGATCCCGGGGTGCCCCCCCCCCCCCCAAACCTGGATGATCCCAAGGGTGCCCCCCCCATCCCCATCCCACGTCCCCCCCTCCCCGTGTCCCCAAACCCGGGCGATCCCGGGGTCTGTCCCTCCCTGTCCCCCCCCATCCCTGTCCGCGCCCCACCCCACCCCGTCCCCCTCCCCAGCTCCAGACGATCTCGGGGTGCCCCCCCTCCCACTCCTTACCTGGGCCACCTCCTTGAGGCGATAACTGGCCTCCTCGGCCAGCAGCTGGCAGCTCTCCTCGGGCACGGCCCCGGCCCCCACCGCCTCCGCCATGGCCCGCATCGACTCGGCCGCCAGCAGCGTCTGGCTCAGCTTCGCCTTCTTCTCCTCAGCCATCCCCCCCAAAAACCCGGGGGGGACCCCAAAACCCGGGGGGACACCCCAAAAATTGGGAGGAAACCCCAAAAACGGGGGGGGGGGGGGGGAGGCACCTCTCAGGCCGCCTCCCCGCTTCCCGCCGCCGCCATCTCGGCCCGGCCCCTCAGCGCCGCCGCCATCTTGGCCCGGCCTCCCTTCAGCGCCAGGTCCCGGCCGCAGTGTATTAAAAGCGGGGGGAGCGGCTCCTCACCGAGCTCCTCGTTCCCACTTCCACAGGCTCTTATGAGACTAATAAGTTATAAATATGCGACACAGGGATTGACAGGGCTTGTCGCGATAGAGGAGCGCCGGGCCGGAACGGGGCTTACTATTATCCTGCCAGGACCTGGGACAGGGCGGGGGAGGCGGGGGCTCTGCGCATGCGCGGAGCGGCGGGAGGGGGCGGAGGGAAGCGCGCGTGCGCGAGGCGGTGGGAGCTGAGGTAACGGGGGATGGGAGAGACCATTGGGGGGGGGGATTGAGGGGGGACCATTGGGGTGGGGGTGGGGGGGGGTGGGAGGGACCATTGAGGGGTGGGGGGACCGCGGCGGGGGGGGGGGTTGGGGGGGTGGGGAGAGACCACTGGGGGGTTTGGGAGGGTGGGAGGAACCATGGGGGGGGGGGTATGAGGGGGACCATTGGGGTGAGGGGGGGGTGGGAGGGACCATTGAGGGGGATGGGGGGGATTGGGGGGGGGCGGGAGACACCATTGGGGCGAGGGGGGGACCATTGGGGGGGGAATTGGGAGGGGAGAGACCATTGGGGTGAGGGGGGGGACCATTGGGGAGGGTTTGGAGGGATGGGAGAGACCATTGGGGGGGAATGGGGGGGGGTTGGGAGGTGGGAGAGACCACTTGTGGGGGGGGGGGCGGACACCATTGGGCTGAGGCGGGGGGGGGGAAATGGGGGACCACTGGGGGGGCTCCTCCAACCTTCCCCCCCCCCTCCCCCCCCCCCCAGGCCACCGCGACCCGACGACCTCGACAACCTCCGACCTCTGACCTCCCCCCCCCTCCAGGACCCCCCCCTCTCCGGGACCCCCTTGACCCCCCCCCCCCCAAACCCCCTGAATCCCCCCTTGACCCCCCCCCCCAACTCTTCCTTGATCCCCCTCAAACCCCAACTTGACCCCCCAAAACCCCCCTGTGACCTCTCACACACCCCCCCCCCCCGGGACCCCTCAACCCCCCCTTAACCCCCCCCCCCCAAACCCCCCTGTGACCCCTCAAACCCTCCCGTGACCCCCCCAACCCCCAATTTGACCCCCGTAACCCCCCCTGTGACCCCCCCCAATACCCCTGGTGACCCCTTAAGCCCCCCTGTGACCCCCCCAAACCCCCCTGTGACCCCTCAAACCACCCTGTGACCCCCCCCAAACCTCCCCCTGACCCCCCCCCAACCCCTCCCTGTGACACCCCCCCCCCCTTGACACCCCCAACGCCCTCGGTGACCCCTTAAACCCCCCCCCGTGACCCTCAAGCCCCACCCCCCCCACCCCGTTCCCTCCCTGTCCTGTCGTTGTCCGCCCCCCCCCCCCGCCATGTCCCGGGGGTTCCGAACGTCCCCCCTGGGGACGGGGGAGGTGCCGGGTGTCCCCTACACCCTGCGGGTGCTCCAGGAGGGCTACAGCCACCCCCACCCCGACGGCACCCTCCGGGCCGACTGCACCGTCACCCTGGTGGCCGGTGGCCCCGTCACCGCCCTGGTGGACACGGGGGGTCCCTGGGGCCAACGACGGCTCCTGGGTCACCTGGCGGAGCTGGGGGTGTCCCCCCGGGACGTCACCCACGTCGTCTGCACCCACGGCCACTCCGACCACGTGGGCAACGTCAACCTCTTCCCCGAAGCCACCCTGGTCATGGGCTACGACGTGTGTCACGGAGACGGGTGCTACGTCCCCAACGGCTTGGCCAAAGGGTGGCCTTACGTCCTGGACCCCGGTCACCTGGAGGTGGTGGCCACCCCGGGTCATACCCTGGGTCACGTCAGCCTGGTGGTCAAGGCCACCTCCTTGGGGACGGTGGTGGTGGCCGGGGACTTGTTCGAGGCGGAGGAGGACGAGGAGCAATGGAGGGCGTTGAGCGAAGACCCCGAGAAGCAGGAGAGGAGCCGGCGGCAGGTGGTGGCCATGGCCGATGTCATCGTGCCGGGGCACGGGCCACCCTTCCGCGTCTTCAGGGAGCGAGGGGACAGCGAAGTCTCCTGGGGTGACGAAGAGGAGGAAGACGCCACCACCGGAGATGTCGCCGAGGGACCTGGGGACACCACCAAGGGAGGTGGAACCCCTGGAGATGGCCCCGAGGAGAAGGACGATGGGACTGCACATGTCCCCAAGTCATGAGAGACACTCTGGGGACATCAAGAGGGACTGGGGGGACCTGGGGACAACCCCGGGGGAGGTTGGACCCTTGGAGATGGCCCCAAGGAGGAGGACAATGGCACTGGAGATGTCCCCAAGCCATGAGAGATCCCCTGAGGACATCATTTGGGGCAGAAGGAGGCCCCGTGAGATGTCACTGAGGGGACAGAAGCACCTTGGGGACGTCCCCAAGGCCTCAAAGACCCCGTGAGATGTCACTGAGGGGACAGGAGCACCTTGGGGACGTCCCCAAGGCCTCAAAGACCCCGTGAGATGGCCCTGAGGGGACAGGAGCACCTCGGGGACGTCGCCGATGGATGAGACACTCTCTGGGGACAACCCCAAGGGAGGTGGGACCTTTGAAGATGTCCCCAAGGAGAAGGACAATGGGACTGGAGATGTCCCCAAGCCACGAGAGACGCCTTGGGGACATCCCTTGAGGGACAAGGAGACCCCGCGATGTCCCCAAGGAAGCCGAGGCCTCCCTGAAGATGTCCCCACGGAAGAAGAGGCTTTGGGATGTCACCGGGACAGAGGAGGGGACAGCGGTGGGACACGGTGACGGCTCCCGCCGGAGGAGCCAATGGCAGCTCTGGGACAGGGGGTGGTGGTGGCCAACGTCACATTGTCACCGCGGTGTCCCCTGGGCCGTTCCCCCCCCCACCACCACCCCCGCCGAGGTTGGTGACCCAGCCCAGACGTGGCACAACCCTATAGGAGACCCACCACAACCCCGTCCCGGTTCTCCCAGTCCCTCACGGGAGACGAGGACACCCTTGGGGTCACCTCCCCGTCCCCGTGTCCTAGGGGACTTTGTCCCCCCCGGCTTATAAAGGACGAGGTGGCACCCAGGAGCTGCAGCCATGGCTTCGTCCCTGCACCCCTGGGTGGCCCTGGTGGCCCTGGTGGCCCCACTCTGGGGGTGGAGTGGAGATGCCACCACCACCATCATCTCCGTGGACAACGGGGGGCCCTGGGGGGACTGGGGTGACCCCGAGTTCTGTCCCAAAGGCACTTACGCCACCGGCTTCCAGCTGAAGGTGGGTCGGGGGGTGGTGGGGACGCGGTGGGGTGGGGAGGGGGGGGGACACACGATGACACGCCCGGGGCGAGGGAGGGGGGTGACACGTCCTCCTCGGTGTCCCCAAGGTGGAGCCGCGCAAGGGTTTCTTCGGGGACGACACCGGCCTCAACGGAGTGCGGCTGTTCTGCGGCATGAGGGGAACGGTGACGGTGACGTCCAGCGAGGGGCCGTGAGTGACGGGGACACAGCGGGGGGGTGGGGGGTGACAATGTGGGGCGAGGGTGGTGGCCATGGCGTGAGGGTGGTGGCCACGGGGCTCCCTGTGGGGTGAGGGTGGTGGCCATGGGGCGAGGGTGGTGGCCATGGGGCTCTGTGTGGGGTGAGGGTGGTGGCCATGGGGTGACGGTGGTGGCCATGAGGTGGCCGTGGGGCTCCCTGTGGGGTGAGGGTGGTGGCCATGGGGCAAGGGTGGTGGCCACGGGGCTCCCTGTGGGGTGAGGGTGGTGGCCATGGGGTGACGGTGGTGGCCGTGGGGCTCCCTGTGGGGTGAGCGTGGTGGCCATGGGGTGATTGACGGTGGTGGCCATGAGGTGGCCGTGGTGCTCCCTGTGGGGCAAGGGTGGTGGCCATGGGGTGACGGTGGTGGCCATGAGGTGGCCGTGGGGCTCCCTGTGGGGGCGAGGGTGGTGGCCATGGGTGGCTGTGTGCGATGGTGGTGGCCATAGGGTCCTTGGATAGGGTGGGTGTGGGGTGACGCAACCATGGCTACCACAACCCTTCCATGGCCACCACAACTCGACCATGGCCACCACTCCGCATTGATGGCCACCACAAACCCATTGATGGCCACCACACCCCATCCAGGGCCACCATGACCCAACCGTGGCCACCACGAACCCATCCATGGCACCACAAACCCATTGATGGCCACCACGCCCCACCCATGGCCACCCTCAAACCCATTGATGGCCACCACGAACCCATCCATGGCCACCAAGAACCCATTGATGGCCACCATGAACCCATCCATGGCCACCAAGAACCCGTTGATGGCCACCACACCCCATCCATGGCCACCACGACCCACCCATGGCCACCACGAACCCATTGATGGCCACCATGATCCAGCCATGGCCACCCTCAAACCCATTGATGGCCACCATGAACCCCTCCATGGCCACCAAGAACCCGTTGATGGCCACCACACCCCAGCCATGGCCACCACGACCCACCCATGGCCACCACGAACCCATTGATGGCCACCATGATCCAACCATGGCCACCAAGAATCCATTGATGGCCACCACGAACCCATCCATGGCCACCACGACCCACCCATGGCCACCACGAACCCATTGATGGCCACCATGATCCAACCATGGCCACCAAGAATCCATTGATGGCCACCACACCCCATCCATGGCCACCACGACCCACCCATGGCCACCATGAACCCATTGATGGCCACCATGATCCAGCCATGGCCACCAAGAATCCATTGATGGCCACCACGAACCCATCCATGGCCACCAAGAATCCATTGATGGCCACCACACCCCATCCATGGCCACCAAGAACCCGTTGATGGCCACCACACCCCATCCATGGCCACCACGACCCACCCATGGCCACCACGAACCCATTGATGGCCACCATGATCCAGCCATGGCCACCAAGAATCCATTGATGGCCACCACGAACCCATCCATGGCCACCACACCCCATCCATGGCCACCACGCCCCCCCCGTAGGCGACCCATTGGTTGCCCGCAGAGGGTGATGGTGACCACCACGTGTGTGTCCCCCCCGCTAGCCGCGGCGCCTGGTCCGTCCCCATGACCTGTGACCCCGGCCACCACGTGGTGGCCTTTCGCCTGCGGGTGGAGCCCCCCCGGGGCTTGTGGGACGACACGGCGGCCAACAACATGGACGTCACCTGCTCGGACGGGAGCGTGCTGGAGGGGCTCGGTGGCCTGGCGGGGACGTGGGGCAACTGGAGCGTCCCTTGTCCCCAGGGTCTGGTGTGCGGGCTCCGCACCCGCCTGGAGCCCCCCCAGCGCGGGGGGGACGACACCGGCCTCAACGACCTCCGCCTCTTCTGCTGCGCCTGAGGGGACGGGGCGGGGGGGGGGTGGCCCCGCTGTCACCTCCCGGGTCACGCTGGTGGCCGCTCGGGGCCTCCCGTGTCCGTCCCCCCCCCCTCCCCCGGCCTCCGTTGACCTTCCCACCCCCACCATGTCACCCCTTGTCCCCCCAGTGTCCCGTCCCCCCCCCTTCAGGTCACCCTGGTGGCCCCCCATGGCCTCCCTTGACCCTCGTCCCCACCGTGTCACCCCCCCTGACCTCTGTTGTCCCCTGTGTCCCCCCCATTGACACCCCCCCCATCCCCCCCCCCCCAGCCCCCCACATGCTCCCTTGTCCTTCATGTCCCCTCAGTGTCCCCCCAAATGTCCCCTCATGGCCCCCCACGTTCCCACCAGTGCCTGGTGACCCTCCGTGGCCTCTGTTGACCCCCGTGTCCCCCCCACCCCGCCGTGTCCCCCCCCCATGGCCTCCCACACCCTCCATGACCCCTCGTGTCCCGTGTCCCCCCCCCCCAGCGTCATCCTTTGTCACCCTGGTGGCCTCCCATGTCCCTCAATGTCCCCTCATGTCCTCCCGTGGCCCCCCTTGACCTTCATGTCCCCCCAGTGTCCCCCCCACGTCCTCCCTTGACCCCCATGACCCCCCCCATGGCCCCTTAGTGTCCCCCCCGTCCCCCATGGCCTTCATTGACCCCCCCGTGTCCCCTTAGTGTCCCCCCCCCGTCCCCCTGGTGGCCCCCATGGCCTTCATTGACCCCCCCGTGTCCCCTTAGTGTCCCCCCCCCGTCCCCCTGGTGGCCCCCATGGCCTTCATTGACCCCCCCGTGTCCCCTTAGTGTCCCCCCCCGTCCCCCTGGTGGCCCCCATGGCCTTCATTGACCCCCCCGTGTCCCCTTAGTGTCCCCCCCCGTCCCCCTGGTGGCCCCCATGGCCTTCATTGACCCCCCCCATGTCCCCCGCAATGTCCCCTCACGTCCCCCTTGACCCCCCCCCCCCCCATGGCACCCCAAGGTCCCCCCACGGCCACCGTGTCCCCTTGTGTCACCCCACAACCTCCTTTGACGCCCCCCGCACCCCCCCGTGTCCCCCCACATCCCCCCATCTCCCCTCCATGTCCCCCCCCCGCCATGGCCTCCCTTCTCCCCGCGACTGTCCCCATGTCCCCCCTTCCCCTGTTGCCCCCCCCCCCCCCCGCCGTGTCCCCCCACGTCCCGTCCATGTTCCCCCCACCCCCCTGGGCCCCCCTCATTAAATTTGGTGGGTAACGAGCCGGTGTCCCCTCATTTTTTTTGGGGGGGGGGGGGTGTAGGGTGGATGGATGCCTGGGTCCCTTTGAGGGGTACTGGGGGGGCACTGGGGGGGTACTGGGGGTGATGGGAGGAGACTGGGAGGGAGTGAGAGGCACTGGGGGGGGGCACTGGGGGGGAGCGGAGGGGTCTTGGGGGCACTGGGGGGGTATTGGGAGGGACTGGGGGGACACTAGGGGGGCACTGGGGGGTTACTGGGGGGACACTGGGGGGGAGCGGAGTGTTCTTGGGGACACTGGGGGGGTATTGGGAGGGACTGGGGGGACACGGGGGGCACTGGGGGGTTACTGGGGGTTACTGGGGAGACACTGGGGGGGAGCGGAGGGTTCTTGGGGGGCACTGGGGGGTTACTGGGAGGGACTGGGGGGTTACTGGGGGTTACTGGGGGGACACTGAGGGGGAGCGGAGGGTTCTTGGGGGGCACCGGGAGGGTATTGGGAGGGACTGGGGGGTTACTGGGGGGACACTGAGGGGGAGCGGAGGGTTCTTGGGGGGCACTGGGGGGACACTGGGGGGGAGCGGAGGGGTCTTGGGGGGCACTGGGGGGGAGCGGAGGGACTGGGGGGTTACTGGGGGGACACTGGAGGGGAGTGGAGGGTTCTTGGGGGGCACTGGGGGGGTATTGGGAGGGACTGGGGGGTTACTGGGGGGGCACTGGGAGGTTACTGGGGGGCACAGGAAAGCCCAGAGCCCCGAGGTCTGTGGGGCGCTGGAAGGTTCCCGGGGCGACCGTCCCCACGCCCTCGCCAGTGGCCAAGCCCGTCCTGGCGGTGGCCATTCCCGTCCCTGTGAGCGTGACCAAGGAGGGAGGGGGTGACGGTCCCCATGGCAACGCTGACGGCCACCCCCATGGTGACACAAGGGGCCACGACCGTGGTGGTGACCATCCCCATGACCACTTTGGTGGCCATGACCTCCCCCACGGTGGCCACGGCAGAAGCCGTCCCCACGACCGTGCCAGTGGCCATAGGACCACACAGTTGACCATCCCCATGGCGGCCATGATGGAAGCCGGCCTCATGACCATGGCAGTGGCCACATGACCACACAGGTGGCCATGATGGAAACCACCCCCATGACCGTTCCAGTGGCTGTAGGACAACAGCGGTGACCCTCCCCATGGTGGCCATGATGGAAGCCATCCCCACGACCGTGCCAGTGGCCACATGACCACACAGGTGGCCATGACAGAAGCCATCCCCATGACCGTGCCAGTGGCCATAGGACCACACAGTTGACTCTCCCCATGGTGGCCACAATGGAAGCCATCCCCACGCCTGTGCCAGTGGCCACATGACCACATGGTTGACCCTCCCCATGGTGGCCACGATGGAAGCCATCCCCACGCCTGTGCCAGTGCCCACATGACCACATGGTTGACCCTCCCCATGGTGGCCATGACGGAAGCCATCCCCACGGCCGTGCCAGTGGCCATAGGACCACACAGTTGACCAACCCCATGGTGGCCACGATGGAAGCCGTCCCCACGCCTGTGCCAGTGCCCACATGACCACATGGTTGACCCTCCCCATGGTGGCCATGACGGAAGCCATCCCCATGACCGTGCCAGTGGCCACATGACCACACGGTTGACCCTCCCCATGGTGGCCATGACGGAAGCCATCCCCATGACCGTGCCAGTGGCCACATGACCACACAGATGGCCATGACGGAAGCCATCCCCACGACCGTGCCAGTGGCCATAGGACCACACAGTTGACCCTCCCCATGGTGGCCACGATGGAAGCCATCCCCATGACTGTGCCAGTGGCCATAGGACCACACAGTTGACCAACCCCATGGTGGCCACGATGGAAGCCGGCCCCACGCCTGTGCCAGTGCCCACATGACCACATGGTTGACCCTCCCCATGGTGGCCATGACGGAAGCCATCCCTATGACTGTGCCAGTGGCCACATGACCACACAGATGGCCATGACGGAAGCCATCCCCATGACTGTGCCAGTGGCCATAGGACCACAGTTGACTCTCCCCATGGTGGCCACGATGGAAGCCATCCCCACGACCGTGCCAGTGGCCATAGGACCACACGGTTGACCATCCCCATGGTGGCCATGATGGAAGCCAGCCCCATGACCGTGCCAGTGGCCACATGACCACACAGTTGACCAACCCCATGGTGGCCACGATGGAAGCCGTCCCCACGCCTGTGCCAGTGCCCACATGACCACATGGTTGACCCTCCCCATGGTGGCCATGACGGAAGCCATCCCCATGACCGTGCCAGTGGCCACATGACCACACAGGTGGCCACAACGGAAGCCATCCCCATGACTGTGCCAGTGGCCACAGGACCACACAGTTGACCAACCCCATGGTGGCCACGACAGAAGCCGTCCCCACGCCTGTGCCGGTGGCCGTAGGAGCACAGGGGTGACCATCCCCAGGCTGCCCGTGACTGCGGCCACCCTGGGACCAGGACGGGTGACCGTCCCCACAGCGCCGCGGGTGGCCACCCACGTGGCCCTCCCTGGGTGGGGGGGGGGGACGGTGACGCCGAGGGACGAGCGGAGCCGGGTGCCGTAGCCAAGGAACCGGGTTTTATTCTGCTGCGGTTAAACAAGTGCCCGAGCCCCGGGGGGGGGGAGAGGGGGGAGGGAGAGGGGGGGGGGGGGCCCTGGGGACATTGGGGGACCCCGGGGGGGGACACCGGGACCACCCAGACACCGGGGTCCCCCCCGCCACCGGGGATATATATATATATTCATATTTATAGTTGCAGTGGTCCTCGTCACCCCACCCCCCCCCCCTCCAAACACGGCCCCCCCCCCCCCCCTCACCCCCACCCCCACCCTTGGGTGCTGCCCCACCCCCGCGCCGGATTTAGGGTGAAACGAGGCATTTCTGGCAGTGCGCCCCTCCCCCGGCACCCCCCCCCCCACCCCATCCACCGCCTCCGGATTTGGGGGGGATGGCGGGTGGGGGGCGGGGGGGGATGTGGGGCAGCCCCGGGTGGGGGAGCAGGGGGTTGGTGGTGGTGGTGGTGGTGGGGGAGGGGGGGCCCCCCCTCGGCCCCCCCCGCCCTCAGTCGTCGATGCAGATGACTTCGCCCCCCCGCGGCTCCTTCTTCTCCGGCCCTTCGGCCTCGCGCTCCCGTTTCACCAGCACCGGGGGCCCGTTGGCAGCGGCTGCCGGGGGGGGGGGGGGGGAAGGACCCAGGTGTCCGGGAGGGGGGTCCAGACACCCACCACCACCCCCCCCCTCAACTGACACCCTCCCGGGGATCCAGGTGTCCGGGGACCCCCACCCATGGAGCCAGGAGTCGGGGTGTCCCCCACCCATGGAGCCAGGAACCCTTCTCTGATGGACCCAGGCATCTGGGTGCCCCCACCCATGGGCCCACTCATCTGGGTGCCCCCCACCCATGGGGCCAGGAACCCTCCTTTGATGGACCCAGGCATCTTGGTGCCCCCACCCATGGACCCAGGAACCCTTCTCTGATGGACCCAGGCATCTGGGTGCCCCCACCCATGGACCCACTCATCTGGACACCCCCACCCATGGGGCCAGGAACCCTCCTCTGATGGACCCAGGCATCTGGGTGCCCCCCACCCATGGACCCACTCATCTGGACACCCCCACCCATGGGGCCAGGAACCCTTCTCTGATGGACCCAGGCATCTGGGTGCCCCCCACCCATGGACCCACTCATCTGGACACCCCCACCCATGGGGCCAGGAACCCTCCTCTGATGGACCCAGGCATCTGGGTGCCCCCACCCATGGACCCACTCATCTGGGTGCCCCCCACCCATGGGGCCAGGAACCCTCCTTTGATGGACCCAGGCATCTTGGTGCCCCCACCCATGGACCCAGGAACCCTTCTCTGATGGACCCAGGCATCTGGGTGCCCCCCACCCATGGACCCACTCATCTGGACACCCCCACCCATGGAGCCAGGAACCCTCCTTTGATGGACCCAGGCATCTGGGTGCCCCCCACCCATGGACCCACTCATCTGGACACCCCCACCCATGGACCCAGGAACCCTTCTCTGATGGACCCAGGCATCTGGGTGCCCCCACCCATGGACCCACTCATCTGGACACCCCCACCCATGGGGCCAGGAACCCTTCTCTGATGGACCCAGGCATCTGGGTGCCCCCACCCATGGACCCACTCATCTGGACACCCCCACCCATGGGGCCAGGAACCCTCCTCTGATGGACCCCCAGGCATCTGGGTGCCCCCACCCATGGGGCCAGGAACCCTTCTCTGATGGGCCCAGACATCTGGGTGCCCCCACCCATGGACCCAGGAACCCTTCTCTGATGGACCCAGGCATCTGGGTGCCCCCCACCCATGGACCCACTCATCTGGGTGCCCCCCACCCATGGAGCCAGGTGTCCGGGGACCCCCACCCCTGGACGCAGGCGCCCGGGTGCTCACCGGTGATGAAGGAGCCCGGTGGCATCTGGCTGTAGTTGGCCCCTCCAGGGGGGAGGGCTCCGGCCGGGGGGGTCCCAAAGGTGCCCCCGTAGCTCTGGGGGGTGGCATAGGGCCCCGGCGGGAAGGTCTGGAGAGAGATGGGGACACCACTGTCACCTTCCCTCCCCCGTTGCCACCAGGCTGGGGGGTGGGGGGGTGGGGGGAAGGAGCTTCTGGAGAGGTCTGGGCTGGGGGTCCCCAAGGTGGGTGTCACCACGGGATGGGGGGTCCCCAGCGCTGAGGGTGTTCCCAAGCCGGGGATGTCCCCAAGAGGGTGGCCCTGGGGGGGGGGTTGTCCCCAGGACAGGCAGGTGAGGGTCCCCTAGGTGCGTGTGTGTGGGGGGGTCTTGATGGAAGGGAGGGTCCCCAGGGATGTCCCCAAGGCTGAGGGCGTCCCCAAAGTGAGGGGTGTCCCCAAAGTGAGGGGTGTCCCCAAGGAAAAAGGTGTCCCCAAGGAAAAAGGTGTCCCCAAGAAGGGATGTCCCCAAGTTAGGGGCATGTCCCCCATAAAAAGGATGTCCCCCAGAAACGGACGTCCCCAAGGGCACGTCTGTCCCCAGGGAAGGATTGTCCCCAAGATTAGAAATGTCCCCAAAGTGAGAGATGTCCCCAGAGCGAGGGCTGTCCCCAAGGGGAGGAATACTCCAGGGAAAGGATGTCCCCAAGGCAAAGGATGTCCCCAAGGCAGAGAGACCCCACAATGAGGGGGGCTGTCCCCCAAGGCAGGGCTTGTCCCCAAAGAGGTGTCCCCAAGGAAAAGGTGTCCCCAAGAAAGGATGTCCCCAAGGTGCGATATCCTTAAGGTGAGGGATGTCCCCAGGTTGGGGACATGTCCCCAAAAGAAGGATGTCCCCAAGATAAGTAACGTCCCCAAAGCGAGGGATGGCCCCAGGGTGAGGGTTGTCCCCAGGTTGAGGAATAACCCAAGAGAAAAGATGTCCCCAAGGCAAAGAATGACCCCAAGGCAAAGAATGTCCCCAAGGAAGGGTATCCTTAAGGTGAGGGATGTCCCCAGGTTGGGGACACGTCCCCCAGAAAAGGATGTCCCCAAGATAAGAAACATCCCCAAAGTGAGGGATGGCCCCAGAGTGAGGGATGGCCCCAGGATGGGACGTCCCTGGAGTGAGGGACGTCCCCAGAGTGAGGAACGTCCCCAAGATAAGAAATGTCCCCAAAGTGAGGAATGTCCCCAAAGTGAGGGACGGCCCCAGAATGGGACGTCCCCAGGGTGAGGAACATGCACAAAGTGAGGGACGTCCCCAAGATAAGAAACGTCCCCAAAGTGAGGGATGACCCCAGGATGGGACGTCCCTGGGATGAGGGATGTCCCCAGAGTGAGGAACATGCCCAAAGTGAGGGACGTCCCCAAGATAAGAAATGTCCCCAAAGTGAGGGATGGCCCCAGAGTGAGGGTCGGCCCCAGGATGGGACGTCCCCGGGGTGAGGGTTGTCCCCAGAGTGAGGAACGTCCCCAGAGACAGGGACGTCCCCAAAGTGAGGAACATCCCCAGAGTGAGGGACGTCCCCGGGGTGAGGAACATGCCCAAAGTGAGGAATGTCCCCAAGATAAGAGAAGTCCCCAAAGTGAGGGTTGTCCCCAGAGTGAGGAACATGCTCAAGGTGAAGGACGTCCCCAAGGTAAGAAATGTCCCCAAAGTGAGGGACGTCCCCAGAGTGAGGGTCGGCCCCAGGATGGGACGTCCCCGGGGTGAGGGTTGTCCCCAGAGTGAGGAACGTCCCCAGAGACAGGGACGTCCCCAAAGTGAGGAACGTCCCCGGGGTGAGGAACGTCCCCAGAGTGAGGGACGTCCCCAGGGTGAGGAACGTCCCCAAAGTGAGGGATGTCCCTGGGGTGAGGAACGTCCCCAGAGTGAGGAACGTCCCCAGAGACAGGGACGTCCCTGGGGTGAGGAACGTCCCCAGAGTGAGGGACGTCCCCGGGGCGAGAAATGTCCCCAGAGTGAGGGACATCCCCGGGGTGAGGAACGTCCCCAGAGTGAGGAACGTCCCCAGAGTGAGGGACATCCCTGGGGTGAGGAACGTCCCCAAAGTGAGGGACATCCCCGGGGCGAGGAACGTCCCCAGAGTGAGGGACGTCCCCGGGGCGAGGAACGTCCCCAGAGTGAGGGACGTCCCCAGAGTGAGGGACATCCCTGGGGTGAGGAACATCCCCGGGGTGAGGAATGTCCCCAGAGTGAGGGACGTCCCCAGAGTGAGGGACGTCCCCAGAGTGAGGAACATCCCCAAAGTGAGGGACGTCCCCGGGGTGAGGAACGTCCCCAAAGTGAGGGACATCCCTGGGGTGAGGAACATCCCCAAAGTGAGGGACATCCCTGGGGTGAGGAACATCCCCAGAGTGAGGGACGTCCCTGGGGCGAGGAACGTCCCCAGAGTGAGGGACGTTCCTGGGGCGAGGAACGTCCCCAGAGTGAGGGACGTCCCCGGGGCGAGAAATGTCCCCAGAGTGAGGGACATCCCCGGGGTGAGGAACGTCCCCAGAGTGAGGAACGTCCCCAGAGCGAGGAACGTCCCCAAAGTGAGGGACATCCCTGGGGTGAGGAATGTCCCCGGGGTCAGGAACGTCCCCAGAGTGAGGGACGTCCCTGGGGTGAGGAACGTCCCCGGGGTCAGGAACGTCCCTGGGGTGAGGAATGTCCCCAAAGTGAGGGACGTCCCCAGGGTGAGGAACGTCCCCAAAGTGAGGGACGTCCCCGGGGTGAGGAACGTCCCCAGAGTGAGGAACGTCCCCGGGGTGAGGAACGTCCCCGGAGCGAGGAACGTCCCCAAAGTGAGGGACGTCCCCGGGGTGAGGAACGTCCCCAGAGTGAGGAACGTCCCCAGAGTGAGGGACATCCCTGGGGTGAGGAACGTCCCCGGGGCGAGGGTCGGCCCCAGGACGGGGACGTCCCCGAGGCGGAGGCCACTCACGGGCGGGGGGTGGCTCTCGGTGCCCTTGCTGGCCAGGCGGCTGAGGATGCTGCGCTCCGACATCTGGAGGCGGGCGGCGATGGGGGGGATGCGGGAGAGGGTGGCGGGCAGGCGGGTGACGTCCGCCTTCATGTCACTCAGCAGCTCCTCCAGCTGGTTCAGCACTGGGGAGAGACAGAGAGAGAGAGAAAGAGGGGCGGGGGGGGCCCGTCAGCGCCGGGGGGCCGCCCCGCGCCTACTCACAACTTACTCACAGCTTACGCAAGGGTTACTCGCGACGTACTCCTAAATTACTCCTAAGTTACTGGAAGCTACTGGAAGGAGGGGGGAGATACTCACGTGCGAGCGGGGAAGGGGCGGGGAGGGGGGGGCGGGAGGGATGGGGGGAGCCTGATCGCTACTCGGGAGATACTCAGGGGATACTCGGGGGGGTGCTGCGGGGTGGGAGGGGGTGGGGAGACGCTGGGTACGAGCCCCCGGCACACGGGGAGTAGCCCGGGGACAGCCCTGCACACACTGCGGGGACTCGGAGCGGGCTAGTTACTCAGGGGATACTCTCTAGACACACCGAGGATACTCCAGCTTTCCTCTTTACACCCCAGAGATACTCCTGAGACACCCCAGAGATACTCCGGGTCTACTCCTTAGATACTCTGGGTCTACTCCCTTAAGATACACCAGAGATACTCCACGTCTACTCCTTAGATACTCCGGGTCTACTCCCTTAAGATAAACCAGAGAATCTAAGAAGTAGACCTGGAGTATCTCTGGTGTATCTTAGGGGAGTAGACCTGGAGTTACTCCACGTCTACTCCTCCCATGCTCTGGGCATACTCCTCAGACACTCCAGAGATACTCCAGGTCTACTCCTTAGATACTCCGGAGACACTCCTTAGATACGCCAGAGATACTCCAGGTCTACTCCTCACATACTCCAGGCCTACTCCTTGGACACTCTGGGTAGACTCCTCAGACACTCCAGAGATACTCTGGGTCTACTCCTTAGATACTCTGGGTCTACTCTTGACACCCCAGAGATACTCCGGGCATACTCCTTAGATACTCTGGGTCTACTCCTTGGACACTCTGGGCATACTCCTTAGACCCACCAGAGATATTCCAGGTATACTCCTTAGATATCCCAGAGATACTCTGGGTCTACTCCTCACATACTCCGAATCTACTCCTTAGACACTCTGGGGTCACTCCTTAGACTCCCCGGAGATACTCCGGGCATACTCCTCACATACTCTGGCTCTACTCTCCAGACACACTGGGGATACTCCAAGTACCCTCCCTCCGAGACACCAGAGATACTCCGGGTCTACTCCTCACATACTCCAAGTACTCTCTCTTAGAGATGCTCTGGGTACCCTCCTCGCATGCTCCAGGTCTACTCCTTGGACACACCACAGATACTCCGGGGATACTCCTACTCTCTCGACACACTGAGATACTCCGGGTACCCTCCTCATGCTCCAGATCTACTCCTTGGGCACACCGGAGATACTCCGAGGATACTTCTCACCTACTCCGGGTACCGTCTCTCAGAGACACCGGAGCCACTCCAAGCCGCGGCACTCGGGGCTCTACGCTGTAGCTACAACGGGGGACGCTCCGGCCACCGTCCCCTCTCTAGACCCAGCAGAGCTACTCTGGGTACAACGTTTACCACCACCTGAGATACTCCGGGGATACTCCCGAGTCACTCTGGGGATACTCTGGAGAAACACCAGAAATACTCCGGGGACGCGCCTTAGACACGCTGGACACACTCCTCAAGTCCTCCACAGATACTCTGGCTATATTCTGTAGACACTAAAGATACTCCGGGTATACTCCCGGGATACACCTGAGATACTCCAGCCCGCGTTACAGCCACACCAGAGCCCTCCGGAATGAGAATCCCAGGGGCTGCAGCCACATCACCGACACTCGGGGGATACTCGTTACTTGGAGACCTCAGCCTACACCAGCGCTACTCCTTCCTTACTCCAGCCACACCGCTGGCAAAGACGTTAAAAGACACCGGAGGTACTCCGGGGATACTCCGCACATTCCCCCCGGAGTACTCGGGGCAAACCCAGCCAACACACCGGAGATATCCAGCCAGTCTCCGGGAAAACACCGCTCGGGGCCAAGCCGTCACACGCAAGAAGGGACAGCCCATCCCTACACCAGCGTTACTCCAGGCTTACTCATGGCACGCGCCAGGGATACTCCGAATATGCTCCTTCCGTACCCCCAAAATACTCCGGGTAAATGCATTACGTGCTACACGGGACATAACTCTGGCCATCACGATACTCAGAGTATACTCCTTCCATGCTCCCCAGATACTCCGGGTAAATGCATCACATGCTACACAGGACACACTAGTGACATGCTCGTGACATACTCATGACATACTCATGACATACTCCAGCCCGACACGACAGATACTCAGCAGATACATCTTAGCGCAAAGCGACAGAGGCACCCGCCGGCCCCAGAGCCCCGGGACGGCCCTAAACCCGCACCCCGGCTTACTCCCAGGTTACTCCCACCCCCAGAAACCCCTCGGGGACCTTCCAGCAGCTCCGCCACCGCTCCCCCAGCCCCTCCCCACCCCCCCCAAGCCCAAACCCCGACCTCGGCTCCCCTTTAACCTCTCCCCTCCCCATCCCCCCCCTCCCCCTCCTCCACTCCCCCCCAAAAAAACACCCTCCACCGCGCCTCCCCCGGCCCCCCCCGAACCCCCGCCCCCCGCTTCACCGCCTCCGGCCGCCAGAAAGCACGCGCAGAGCAAGGATACACCGGGAGCCGGTTGGGAGGAGAACCCCACTTTAATGATTGAGAGCGCGGTACAGAGGTGCGAGGCGCTACACGGGGCGTCCGCGCCGGGGGCGCCGGCCCCCCCGCCTCTTACCCTTGTGCAGGACGGCGTTCGCGGGCTTGTTGCCCGCCAGCGACTCCTTGGACAAGTGCTGGTGGCTCTCGGCCAGGCACTCGACCTCGGCGAAGCGGGTGTTGAGGGCCATGGCGGGGTGGCTGGGATCCTGCGTCATGTTCAGGTAGGCGGCGCGACGGAGCTGCTCCTCGATCACCAGCGCCTGCTCCAGCAGCTGCGGGGACAGGGAGAAGGGTGACGGCGGCGGGCGGGATGACACCCGGCCATCCGGGCACCCAACTCTTGACCTCCACCATCACTCAAGAGTTCAGAGAAGACCCAGATGTCCAAGCACCCAACTCTTGACCTCAACCATCACTCAGAGCCCAGAGGGCACCCAAGCATCCAGGCATCCAACTCTTGACCTCAACCATCACTCAGGAGTCCCGAGAAGACCCAGATGTCCGGGCACCCAACTCTTGACCTCCACCATAACTCAGAGCCCAGAGAGGACCAGCGTGTCCGGGCACCCACCTCTGACCTTACAACCCAAGGCCAAGGAAGGACCCAGACGCCCGGGCACTCAACTCTGACTTCAACCATCACTCAGAGCCCAGAGGGGACCCAGGTGACCAGGCACCCAGCTCTGCCCCACTGTCACTTAGAGCACCCAGGCATCTGGGCACCCACCTCTGACCTCACAACCCAAGGCCAAGGAAGGACCCGGGTGTCCAAGCACCCTACTCTGACCCCCACCATCACTAGAGCCCAGACAGGACCCAGACGTCCAAGTACCCAACTCTTGACCTCAACCATCACTTAGAGGACCCAGGCATCTGCGCACCCAACTCTGACCTCGCAACACAAGGCCAAGGAAGGACCCAGACATTTGGGCACCCAACTCTTAACCTTGACCATCACCAGAGCCCAGAGAGGATCCAAGCGTCCGGGCACCCGATTCTTGACCTCGACCATCACTCACAGCCCAGGGAGGACCGGAGTGTCCGGGCACCCAGCTCTGACCTCACAACCCAAGGCCAAGGAAGGACCCAGACATTCGGGCACCCAACTTGGACCTCAACCATCACGCAGAGTCCAGAGAGGACCCAGGTGACCAGGCATCCATCACATGGGGGACCCAGGCTTCCGGGCACCCAACTCTTGACCTCGACCATCACTTAGAGAACCCAGGTGACCAGGCACCCAGCTCTGACCCACCATCACTTAGAGCACCCAGGCATCTGGGCACCCACCTCTGACCTCACAACCCAAGGCCAAGGAAGGACACAGGTGTCCAAGCACCCAACTCTTGACCTCGACCATCGCTAGAGCCCACAGAAGACCCAGGTGTCCCGGCAACGAACTCTTGACCTCCACCATCACTCAGACGACCCAGGCGTCCAGGCACCCAGCTTTGACCCACCATCACTTAGAGGACTGAGGCGTCTGGGCACCCACCTCTGACCTCACAACCCAAGGCCAAGGAAGGACCCAGATGGCCAAGCACCCGACTCCTGACCTCAACCATCACTAGAGCCCAGAGAAGACCCAGGTGTCCGGGCACCCAACCCTTGACCTCAACCATCACTCAGAGCCCAGAGAGGACCAGGGTGTCCCGGCACCCAGCTCTGACCTTACAACCCAAGGCCAAGGAAGGACCCAGACGCCTGGGCACTCAACTCTGACTTCAACCATCACTCAGAGTCCAGAGGGGACCCAGGTGACCAGGCACCCAGCTCTGACCCACCATCACTTGGAGGACCCAGGCTTCCGGGCACCCAACTCTTGACCTTAACCATCACTCAGAGCCCAGAGAGGACCCAGGCATCCAAGCACCCAACTCTGACCTCACATCCCAACAAGGACAAGGAAGGACCCAGATGACTGGGCACCCAACTCTTGACCTTGACCATCGCTAGAGCCCAGAGAAGACCCAGGTGTCCAGGCACCCAACTCTTGACCTCGACCATCACTCAGAGCCCAGAGGGGACCCAAGTGTCCAGGCACCCAACTCTTGACCTCAACCATCACTTAGAGAACCCAGGCGTCTGAGCACCCAACTCTGACCTCACAACCCAAGGCCAAGGAAGGACCCAGGTGTCCGGGCACCCAACTCTGACCTCACATCCCAACAAGGACAAGGAAGGACCCAGACGTCTGGGCACCCAACTCTTAACCTTGACCATCATCCAGAGCCCAGAGGGGACCCAAGCGTCCAGGCACCCAGCTCTGATCTCCATCATCACTTAGAGAACCCAGGCGTCTGAGCACCCAACTCTGACCTCACAACCCAAGGCCAAGGAAGGACCCAGACATCCGAGCACCCAACTTGGACCTCAACCATCACTCAGAGCCCAGAGAGGACCCAGGTGACTAGGCACCCATCACGTGGAGGACCCAGGCTTCCAGGCACCCAACTCTTGACCTCGACCATCACTCAGAGACCAAGGAAGGACCCAGGCACCCAACTCTGACCTCAAACATCACTTAGAGGACCTAGGCGTCTGGGCACCCAGTTCTGACCGTACAACCCAAGGCCAAGGAAGGACCCAGACGTCCGGGCACCCAATCTGACCTCAACCGGCACTCAGAGTCCAGAGAGGACCCAGGCGACCAGGCACCCAGCTCTGACCCACCATCACTTAGAGGACCCAGGCTTCTGAGCACCCAACTCTTGACCTCACGGAATCACGGAATCTTCAGAGTTGGAAGGGACCTCTAGAGATCATCTAGTCCCACTCCCCTGCTCGAGCAGGATTGCCTAAAGCACATCCCTCAGGGCTGCATCCAGGCGGATCTTGAAAACCTCCGGAGAAGGGGACTCCACACCCTCCCTGGGCAGCTTGTTCCAGGGCTCCGTCGCCCTCACCATAAAGAAGTTTTTCCGTGTATTTGAACGGAACTTCCGATGTTCCAGCTTGTGCCCATTGCCCCTTGTCCTGTCGCTGGGAACCATTGAAAAGAGCCTGGCTCCGTCCTCCTTAAACCCACCCTTTAGATACTCGTAAACATTAATCAGGTCCCCCCTCAACCTTCTCTTCTCCAGGCTCAAGAGTCCCAGCTCCTTCAGCCTTTCCTCATAAGGGAGGTGCTCCAGTCCCATAATCATCTTGGTTGCCCTACGCTGGACTCGCTCCAGTAGTTCCCTGTCCCTCTTGGACTGGGGAGCCCAAAACTGGACACAATACTCCAGTTGTGGCCTCACCGGTGCAGAGCAGAGGGGGAGAATGACCTCCCTCGACCTACCGGCCACACTCTTCCCTCTGCAGCCCAGGATGCCACTGGCCTTCTTGGCGACAAGGGCACACTGCTGGATCATGGATAATTTGCTGTCTACCAGGACCCCCAGGTCCTTCTCCTCAGAGCTGCTTCCCAGCATGTCCGCCCCTAACCTATACTGGTGTTTGGCATTCTTCCTCCCCAGGTGCAGGACCCTACACTTGCTTTTGTTGAACCTCCTGAGGTTCTTCTCTGCCCAGCTCTCCAGCCTGTCCAGGTCACGCTGGATGGCAGCACGGCCCTCCGGAGTGTCGGCCACCCCTCCCGGCTTGGTATCATCAGCGAACTTGCTGAGGATACACTCTGTCCCCTCATCCAGGTCATTAAGGAATATATGGAACAAAACTGGACCAAGTATTGACCCCTGAGGGACACCACTGGTTACAGGCCTCCAACTGGACTCTGTGCCGCTGATCACAACCCTCTGGGTTCTGTCACTCAGCCAGCTCTCGATCCACCTCACCGTCACCTCCTCTAGCCCACACTTCCTCAGCTTCCTGATGAGGATGTTATGGGAGACAGTGTCAAAAGCCTTGCTAAGGTCAAGGTAGATGACACCTACGGCTCTCCCCTCATCCAGCCAACCCGTTATAACATCACAGAAAGCTATCAGATTGGTCAGGCATGATCTGCCCTTGGTAAATCCATGCTGACCACTTCCAATGACTTCCCGTTCCTCTACGTCTTTGGAGACGACATCCAGAACGAGTCGCTCCATTACCTTCCCAGGGACAGAGGTGAGACTAACCGGCCTGTAGTTCCCTGGCTCCTCCTTCTTGCCTTTTTTGAAGATTGGAGTGACGTCAGCCTTCCTCCAGTCCTCAGGCACCTCTCCTGTTCCCCATGACCTTGCAAAGACGATGGAGAGCGGTCTAGCGATAACATCTGCCAGCTCTCGCGGGTGCATCCCGTCAGGGCCCATGGATTTATGAACGTCCGGCTTGGCCAAGTGGTCTCTGACCCGGTCCTCCTCAACTAAGGGAAAGTCTTCCTCTCTCCCGACCTTCCCCCTGGCCTCCAGGGTATGGGATGCGTGAGGGACGGCTTTAGCAGCGAAGACCGAAGAAAAGAAGGCATTCAGTAACTCTGCCTTCTCTGTGTCTTCCACCACTAGGGCACCCGTCTCCGTCATCAGTGGACCTACATTTTCCCTAGTCTTCCTTCTTCTGTTGATATACTGGAAAAATCTCGTCTTGTTGTCTTTAACTGCAGTGGCCAAGCTGAGTTCTGATTGAGCTTTGGCCCTTCTGATCTTCCCCCTGCATAGCTTTGTTAGATCTTGATAATCCTCATAAGTTGCCCATCCCTTTTCCAGAGAACGTGAGCCTTCCTTTTTTTCCTGAGGTCCACCCAGAGCTCTCTATTTAGCCAGGCTGGCCGCCTTCTCCGTCGGCTCGTTTTTCAGGACGTGGGGATGGCCTTCTCCCGTGCTTCTAAGAGCACCTGCTTGAAGCATCCTGCACCATCACTCAGAGCCCAGAGAGGACCCAGGCATCCAAGCACCCAGCTCTGACCTCAAACCCAAGGCCAAGGAAGGACCCAGACGTCCAAGTACCCAACTCTTGTCCTCAATCATCACTTAGAGAACCCAGGTGACCAGGCACCCAACTCTGACCTTGCAAACCAAGGCCAAGAAAGCACCCAGATGTCCAGGCACCCAACTCTTGACCTCCACCATAACTCAGAGCCCAGAGAGGACCAGCGTGTCTGGGCACACACCTCTGACCTTACAACCCAAGGCCAAGGAAGGACCCAGACGCCTGGGCACTCAACTCTGACTTCAACCATCACTCAGAGCCCAGAGAGGACCCAGGTGACCAGGCACCCAGCTCTGCCCCACTGTCACTTAGAGCACCCAGGCATCTGGGCACCCACCTCTGACCTCACAACCCAAGGCCAAGGAAGGACCCAGGTCCAAGCACCCAACTCCTGACCTCAACCATCACTAGAGCCCAGACAGGACCCAGACGTCCAAGTACCCAACTCTTGACCTCAACCATCACTTAGAGGACCCAGGCATCTGCGCACCCAACTCTGACCTTGCAACACAAGGCCAAGGAAGGACCCAGACATTTGGGCACCCAACTCTTAACCTTGACCATCACCAGAGCCCGGAGAGGATCCAAGCGTCTGGGCACCCGACTCTTGACCTCGACCATCACTCACAGCCCAGGGAGGACCGGAGTGTCCGGGCACCCAGCTCTGACCTCACAACCCAAGGTCAAGGAAGGACCCAGACATTCGGGCACCCAACTTGGACCTCAACCATCACTCAAAGTCCAGAGAGGACCCAGGTGACCAGGCACCCATCACTTGGGGGACCCAAGCTTCCGGGCACCCAACTCTTGACCTCGACCATCACTCAGAGACCAGAGAGGATCCAGGCATCCAAGCACCCAACTCTGACCTCACGCCTCAAGGCCAAGAAAGGACCCAGATATCCGAGCACCCAATCTGACCTCAACCGTCACTCAGAGTCTAGAGAGGACCCAGGTGACCAGGCACCCAGCTCTGACCCACCATCACTTAGAGGACCCAGGCTTCTGGGCACCCAACTCTTGACCTCAACCATCACTCAGAGACCAGAGAGGACCCAGGCATCCAAGCACCCAGCTCTGACCTCACAACCCAAGGCCAAGGAAGGACCCAGATGTCGGGGCACCCAACTTGGACCTCACCCATCGCTCAGAGCCCAGCAAGGACCAGTGTGTCCGGGCACCCACCTCTGACCTTACAACCCAAGGCCAAAGAAGGACCCAGACGTCCAGGCACCCAACTTGGACCTCACACCTCAAGGCTAAAGAAGGACCTAGATGTCCGAGCACCCAACTCTTGGCCTCAACCATCACTTAGAGAACCCAGGTGACCAGGCACCCAGCTCTGACCCACCATCACTTAGAGCACCCAGGCATCTGGGCACCCACCTCTGACCTCACAACCCAAGGCCAAGGAAGGACCCAGATGTCCAAGCACCCAACTCCTGACCTCAACCATCACTAGAGCCCAGAGAAGACCCAGACGTCCAAGCACCCAACTCTTGACCTCAACCATCACTCAGAGCCCAGAGAGGACCAGGGTGTCCCGGCACCCAGCTCTGACCTTACAACCCAAGGCCAAGGAAGGACCCAGACGTCCAGGCACCCAACTTGGACCTCACCCATCACTTAGAGAACCTAGGTGTCCCAGCACCCAACTCTGACCTCACACCTCAAGGCCAAAGAAGGACCCAGATGTCCGAGCACCCAACTCTTGGCCTCAACCATCACTCAGAGGATCCAGGCGTCCAGGCACCCACCACTGGCCTCACCACCCACAAGCCTCTTGCACGATGTCCCTCTCGTGCGCAGCCCGCGTGCAAGCCCCGTCCCCTTTCCACGGCCACCTCCCCCCTCCCTGGGCACTCGTGCGAGAACCCGGTGTGCCCAGACCCTCGTGCAAGCCCAGCCCTCATGTGAACCTGACCCTCGTGCGAGTGCCGTGGACGCAACCCTCGTGCAAGCCCCTCGTGCAAGCTCAGCCCCGGTGCAAGCCCCTCAGCATGGGAGCCGCCCTCGTGCGAGGCCCTCGCACGAGCCCAACCTTAGTGCCAGCCCCTCGTGCAAAAGCAGCTGCCGCCTGTTCTCCTTGCACCAGGGCTGTCCTTTCACGAGTCCCACGCGGGCGCCAGCCCCGTGCGAGCGCACCCCTGGTGCGAGCCCCCACGGCAACCCCCCCGCGCCAGCCCCTCGTGCGCTCACCTTGAAGCGGCGTGCGAGGAACTTGTTCTTCATCTCGAGGAAGTTCCCCTTGGAGGCTTCGCCCTTGAAGGGTTCGTTGATGACCCCGAAGGCGCCGTCGTTCTGGATGTCCGTCCAGCGCGCGTAGCCGTGGCTGCGCGCTAAGGACCGTCACCGTGTCACCACGTCACTGTGTCACCGCGTCACCCCGTCCCCAACGTCCCCCGCACCCCCCCCATATCCAGCGCACGGAGCCGTGGCTGTGGGCTAAGGGTTGCCACCTCATCACCGCCGCCGTGCCACCATCACCCTGTCACCATCACCACATCACCGTGTCACCGTCACCTCGTCACTGTGACACCATCGCCAGGTCACCGCGTCACCTTGTCCCCCGCAGCCCCCAGCTCACCGCCCAGCCAGCGCACGGAGGCGCGGAGGCACGTTAAGGACTGTCACCACAGCACTGTCACCACCACGGCACCGCTGCGTCACCGCATCACCGTCACCATGTCACCCCGTCCCCAACGTCCCTCTCATCCCCACCCAGCGCACGGAGCCGTGGCCGTGCCCGAAGGACTGTCACCATGTCACACTGTCCCCAGTATCCCCCTCACCCCCCGTATTCAGCACACAGAGCCATGGCTGTGTGCACCTTGTCACCACCGCCGCGTCACCGTGTCACCGTCACCGTGTCACCTTGTCCCCAATATCCCCCTCGTCCTGCCCCAAGTCACCCAGCCGGCGCACGGAGGCGTGGATGCACGTTAGGGACTGTCACCACACCACTGTCACCACCTCATCACCGTCACTGCATCACTGCCACCACCTGTCACCATCACTGCATCACCGCCACCATGTCACCGTCACCGAGACGCTGCATCACCAGTACCGCGTCACCCTGTCCCCAATGTCCCTCTCATGGCCCCCCCCCCCGTCATCCCCATCCAGCGCACGGAGCTGTGGCTGCACACTAAGGACTGTCACCACGTCACTGTGTCACCACCACAATGTCACCGTCACCACGTCACTGCATCGCCACCACCACACCACTGTCACCATGTCACCCGGTCCCCAACATCTCCCCGCTTGTCCCCCCAGCTCATCCCCCCTCCAGCGCAGGGAGCTGTGACTGCACGCTAAGGACTGTCACTGTGTCACCGTCACCATGTCACCCTGTCCCCGGTGTCCCCCTCAATGTCCCAAGATCACCCCCCCGCCCAGCACACAGAGCCGTGGCTGTGCACTAAGGACTGTCACCGTGTCACCAACACCACGTCACCGTCACCGCGTCACTATCACTGTGTCACCCTGTCCCCAGCATCCCTCTCATCACCCCCACATAAAGAACCGTCACTGTGTCACTGTGTCACCACCACCGTGTCACTGTCACCACATCACCCTCACGGCGTCACCCCTTGTCCCCAGTGTCCCCCGCCAGGTCATCCCTGTTCAGCGCGTGGAGCCGGGGCTGTGCACTAAGGACTGTCACCATGTCCCTGTGCCACCGCCACTGCGTCACCATCACCGGATCACCAAGGTCACCCCCCCCAGCACACGGAGTCGTGGCTGCTCATGAAGGACTGCCACCAGGTCACCATGTCCCCACGTCCCCAACATCGCCTCCTCTCCATCACCTCCCCCTGAGGACTGTGCCCAGTGTCACTGTCACTGTCACCGCCGTCCCCAACATCACCGCCGCCCCCACGTCACCTCCACCTTGGTGTCACCCTCCTTGGTGCTGCCACTGCCACCAGTCCCAGGGAGGGGGAAAGCACCCGGGTGTGCCACGGGGGGACCCTGGAATGTCCCAGGGGACCCTGGAGTGCCACAAGGTGACACAGGAATGTCCCAGGGGACCCAGGAGTGGCACGAGGGGACCCAGGAGTGGCACGAGGGGACACAGGAATGTCCCAGGGGACCCTGGAGTGCCACAAGGGGACCCAGGAGTGCCACAAGGTGACACAGGAATGTCCCAGGGGACCCAGGCGTGCCACAAGGGGACCCAGGAGTGCCACAGGGGGACCCAGGAATGTCCCAAGGGACCCTGGAGTGCCACGAGGGGACCCAGGAGTGCCACGAGGGGACCCTGAAGTGGCACGAGGGGACACAGGAATGTCCCAGGGGACCCAGGCGTGCCACGAGGGGACCCAGGCGTGACACAAAGGGGATCCAGGAATGTCCCAGGGGACCCTGGAGCGCCACAAGGGGACCCTGGAGTGGCCCAGGGGATCCAGGAGTGCCACAAAGGGACCCTAGAGTGCCACAAGGGGACCCACACATGGTGTGGGGGGGACCCCAGTTGTGCCCCAGGGGACCCAGGGGTGGCGCGGTGGGGACCCCGGCGTGCCGGAAGGATACAGGACGATGCCGGCCAGCAGCCAGTAGTCGTGGCGCCGGTGCCAGATCTCATTGAGCTTCCCCGAGGAGATGGCGGCGCGCTCCTCGTTCTGCCACAGCGTGTGCAGCTCTGCGGAGGGGCCGGGGGGGACACGTCAGGTAAGCGGGAACCCCGGCGTGTCCCCCCCACCGCCGTCCCCTGCCCTGTCCCTCGCTCACCCGTGAAGCCACCGTCAGCGATGTTGAACATGAAGCGCGGCTTCTCGGCCTTGTCGTCCCGCCGGCCGTTAGCGCGCGCCTCCAGCTTGGGCTCCTTCTCAGCCTTCACCTCCTCTGCGCGGGGGCGTCGGGGGGGGGGGGGGGGCGGGGAGGCAGGGGGGTCAGCGCCATGTAACAACCCCCCTCCAGCCCCCCCAAACCACCCCCAGCCCCCCCCAGGAAGCGGGAAGACATTTGCTGCCATCAGCCATCAGTAGGTTTCAGAGTGAACGCGACAAGAGTAAGGGCAGAGGGGCTCCAGGTGCCTCCCTTTCGTTAAGCCCCGCCCCCCCCCCAGCCAAACCCCCCCCCCAGGTACCTCGTTTGGGGTCAGGGTCCCCCGGCCGCTCCTTGGGCTCCTCCTCGGGGGGTTTCTCATCAACCTTTTCTCCCCCGGGACCCTTCTCAGCCTCGGCACCTGCGGGGGGGGGGAGGGGGGGGAGGGACACACAGGGGTGCTCGGACTCCTGGGTCCCCCTGGCGATTTTGGGGGGAAGGGGGGGCACCTGGACGCCTGGGGCCCCTGCAGGGATGGATGCCGGGGCCGGGGTCGGGGGGGGCACCCAAATGCCGGGGTCCCCTGGAAGGATGAGGGGGGGGGGGAGGGGGGGGCTCACCTGGTCGCTCCTCACGGGCCGGGGGCCCTTCGGCCTCAGGCTCCCGCTGGCCGGGTCCCTCCTCCTCCTCCCCCTTCCGCGGCCCTTCGGCCTCGCTGCCATCGCCCGGGGACGGTGGCACCTCGGGGACAGGAGGCTGCAGGGACAGGGGGACAGTGTCACCCCGGACACCTGGGTTCCCCCCGAGTGACCAGGGGGGGACACGGGGACAAGGGTGGGAAGGGGACGGGGTGGGGACAGGGAGGACACGACTGGGGACAGGGTTGGGGACAGGGAGGACACAATTAGGGACAGGGTTGGGGACAAGGAGGACATGACTGGGGACAGGGACAGGATTTGGGACAGGGTTGGGGACAAGGACAGGATGGGACACAGGATTAGGGTGGGGGAAGAGGACAGAGAGGGGACAGGGACAAGGACAGGAAGGTGAGGACAGCGCTGGGGACAGAGACAGGGTTGGGGACAAGGACAGAGGAGGAGGACGGGGCTGGGGGACATGAGTGGGGATGGGGTGGGGACAGCGTTGGGGACAACGAGAACATGACTGGGGACAGGGTTGGGGACAGGAAGGACATGATGGGGGACAGGGATGGGGACACAGAAGACACGACTGGGGCAGGGTTGGGGACAGGGGCAGGGAGGACACGATTGGGGACAGGGAGGACAGGGTTGGGGACAGCCCTGCCACCCACCTCCGTCTCCATTTTCTCGGGGCCTTTGGGGTCCTTCTCGTCCCTGGTGTCACCGTCGTCCCTGTCCGGGGGTGGCCCTGGCCCGTCCCCGCGCTCGCTGGGCGCCGGCGTGGCTGGGGACAGGGGACATTAGCACATGGGGACACGGGGACGTGGGGTGTCCCCAGCACCCTGCCTATGTCCCTGTGCCCCCCATGTCCCCAGGCCTGTCCCCGCATCCCCGTGTCCCCACGCTCTGTCCCCAGTGTCCTTGTCCCCTTTGCCCCGTGTCCTCACAGCTCCATCCACGCACCCTGTCCCAAATGTCCCCATGTCCCCCGTCCCCCCACTCTCTGTCCCATTCCCCGTGTCCCCATCCCAGTCCCATGTCCCTGTCCCATGTGCCCCTTGTCCCCACCCCATGTCCCCTGTCCCCCATCCCCATGTCCTGCCCCTCATGTCCCCTGCGTCCCCATCCCATGTCCCCCACCCCTGTATCCCCATCCTGTTCTCCATATCTGTGTCCCTGTCCCCATCCTGTCCCTCGTGTCCCCATGTCCCCAGCCTGTCCCCTGTGTCCCCATGCCCCTGTCCCCATCCCTTGTCCCTCATGTCCCATGTGTCCCAAGCCCACCCTGTCCCCCATGTCCCCAGCCCCAGTCCCCATCCTGTCCCCTGTGTCCCCATCCCACCCTGTCCCCCATGTCCCCATCTCCATCCCATGTCCCCCATCCTGTCCCCTGTGTCCCCTCATCACCTGTCCCCATGTCCCCATCCCCTGGCCCCTATCCCTGTATCCCCATCCTTTCCCCCTTCCACCCCTCATCCCATCCCATCCCCGTGTCCCTGTCCCCATGTCCCCATCCCCATCCCATGTCCCCCATCCCTGTATCCCCATCCTGTCCCCTTCCCCCCCCATCCCATCCCCGTGTCCCTGTCCCCATGTCCCCATCCCATATCTCCCATCCCTGTATCCCCATCCTGTTCCCACACCCCATCCCCTGTCCCCCATGTCCCCAATTCCCTGTCCCCCCCATCCCTGTATCCCCATCCTGTCCCCTTCCCCCGCCATCCCATCCCCGTGTCCCTGTCCCCATCCCTAACCCATGTCCCCCATCCCTGTCCCCATGTCCCCATCCCATGTCCCCCATCCCTGTATCCCCATCCTGTCCCCCTTTCCTCCCCATCCCGTCCCCTTGTCCCTGTCCCCCACGTCCCTCAACCCCATCCCCTGTTCCCGTATCTCCCCCCCTGTCCCCGTACCGGGCGTGGGGGGGCCGGGCGTGGGGGGGCCGCTCTGCTCGGGGCTGGGGGGGCAGGTCTTGGCGGGGGAGGAGGCGCGGGAGGAGCGCTTGGAGTCGGCGCTGGGCTCCGGGGCCAGCTCGGGCAGGCTCCAGCGCCCATTGATGTGCTCGAACTCCTGCACCTGCGGGGGGGGGACAGACATGGACACGGGGGTCGGGGGGGGGACGGGACACCCAGGCATCTGGGGCTGCACCCCCCAACCACCCGCATAGGGACCCAAGGGTCGGGGGGACACCCAGGCATCCGGGGAGGGTGACACAGGGGACCCCTGTGTCGAGGACGGGGTGGCATGGGGGACCCTGGGGTCCAGGGGGGACGCAGGCATCTGGGAGGGGGTGACAGAAGGGACCCAAGGGTCTGGGGGGGAGGTGACAGAGGGGACCCGGGTGTCCGGGGTCTGCACCCCCCCAACCACCCATGCAGGGACCCGGGGGTCCGGGAAGGGTGACACAGGGGACCCCTGTGTCCAGGAGGGGGTGGCATGGGGGACCATGGGGTCCAGGGGGGACCCAGGCATCCGGGAGGGGGTGACACAGGGGACCCAAGGGTCAGGGCAGGAGGTGACAGAGGGGACACAGGTGTCTGGGGACTGCACCCCCCAACCACCCACACAGCGACCCGGGGGTCCGGGAAGGGTGACACAGGGGACCCCTGTGTCCAGGAAGGGGTGGCACGGGGGACCTGGGGACCCAGGCATCTGGGAGGGGGTGACACAGGGGACCCAGGGGTCCGGGGGGGAGGTGACAGAGGGGACCCGGGTGTCCGGGGGCTGCACCCCCCCAACCACCCATACAGGGACCCGGGGGTCCGGGAAGGGTGACACAGGGGACCCAGGTGTCCAGGAGGGGGTGGCATGGGGGACCCTGGTGTCCAGGGGGGACCCAGGCATCCGGGAGGGGGTGACACAGGGGACCCAAGGGTCAGGGCAGGAGGTGACAGAGGGGACCCAGGTGTCTGGTCTGGGAGTGCAGCCCCCAACCACCCACACAGGGACCCGGGGGTCCGGGAAGGGTGACAGAGGGGACCCCTGTGTTCAGGAAGGGGTGGCACGGGGGACCTGGGGACCCAGGCATCCGGGAGGGGGTGACACAGGGGACCCAGGGGTCCAGGGGGGGAGGTGACAGAGGGGACCCGGGTGTCCGGGGGCTGCACCCCCCCAACCACCCATACAGGGACCCGGGGGTCCGGGAAGGGTGACACAGGGGACCCCTGTGTCCAGGAGGGGGTGGCATGGGGGACCCTGGGGTCCAGGGGGGACCCAGGCATCTGGGAGGGGGTGACACAGGGGACCCGAGGGTCAGGGCAGGAGGTGACAGAGGGGACCCAGGTGTCTGGGGACAGCACCCCCCCAACCACCCATACAGGGACCCGGGGGTCTGGGAAGGGTGACACAGGGGACCCCTGTGTCCAGGAGGGGGTGGCATGGGGGACCCTGGGGTCCAGGGGGGACCCAGGCATCCGGGAGGGGGTGACACAGGGGACCCAGGGGTCGGGGGGGGAGGTGACAGAGGGGACACAGGTGTCTGGGGACTGCACCCCCCAACCACCCACACAGGGACCCGGGGGTCCGGGAAGGGTGACACAGGGGACCCCTGTGTCCAGGAAGGGGTGGCACGGGGGACCTGGGGACCCAGGCATCTGGGAGGGGGTGACACAGGGGACCCAAGGGTCAGGGCAGGAGGTGACAGAGGGGACCCAGGTGTCTGGTCTGGGAGTGCAGCCCCCAACCACCCACACAGGGACCCGGGGGTCCGGGAAGGGTGACACAGGGGACCCCTGTGTCCAGGAGGGGGTGGCATGGGGGACCCTGGGGTCCAGGGGGGACCCAGGCATCTGGGAGGGGGTGACACAGGGGACCCGAGGGTCAGGGCAGGAGGTGACAGAGGGGACACAGGTGTCTGGGGACTGCACCCCCCCAACCACCCATACAGGGACCCGGGGGTCCGGGAAGGGTGACACAGGGGACCCCTGTATCCAGGAAGGGGTGGCACGGGGGACCTGGGGACTCAGGCATCTGGGAGGGGGTGACACAGGTGACCCAGGGGTCCGGGGGGGAGGTGACAGAGGGGACCCAGGTGTCTGGGGACTGCACCCCCCCAACCACCCATACAGGGACCCGGGGGTCCGGGAAGGGTGACACAGGGGACCCCTGTGTCCAGGAAGGGGTGGCACGGGGGACCTGGGGACTCAGGCATCTGGGAGGGGGTGACAGAGGGGACCCAGGTGTCCGGGAAGGAGGTGACAGAGGGGACCCCAGGTGTCCCGGGGGGGGGGGGGGGGGCAGTGGTCCACGTACCTTCTTCTTGACGAGGGACATGACGCCGATGCGGGTCAGGACCTGCTGCCGCGAGAGCCCCTCCCGGGGGACCCCGTCCGCGAAGGTCTCGGAGCCGTCGGCCCCCGGCTCGCAGAGGTGACGCATGAAGAGGGACACGTAGGCCCTGGGGGACACGCTCAGGGCCACCGCCTGCCGCTGGCACTCCCCCCGGGTCCCCCAGGGGGGCTTGTCCCCATACATCCCATCCCCAGGGGCCCTTGTCCCCACAGACCCCACCTCCAGGGTCCCTGTCCCCAAGGTCCCCATCCCCAGGGGCCCTTGTCCCCATCCTCAGGATCTCTGTCCCTGAGGTCCTTGTCCCCAGGGGCCCTTGTCCCCACAGACCCCCGTCCCCAGGGTCTCTGTCCTCAAGGTCCCTTGTCCCCATGGACCCCATCCTCAGGGTCCCCATCCCTAAGGTCCCGGTCCCCAAGGTCCCTTGTCCCCACAGTCCCCATCCCTAAAGTCCCTTGTCCCTGTTGTCAAGGTCTTGTCCCAACAGTCCCCGTTCCCAGGGTCCCTGTCCCCAACGTCCCTTGTCCCTGTCCTCAAGGTCTTGTCCCCACAGACCCCATTCTCAGGGTCCCTGTCACCATCCCCAAGGTCCCTGTCCCCAGCGTCCCTTGATCCCATAAACCTGTCCCCAGGGTCCCTTGTCCCCAGAGTCTCCCTCCACAGAGTCCCCGTCCCTGTCCCAAGTGTCCTTTGTCTCCATAGCTCCCATCCCCAGTGTCCCCTGTCCCCATAGTCCCCATCCCTGGGTCTCCGTCCCTGTCCTCTGTGGTCCCTGTCCCCAGTGTCCCCATCTCCAGGGACCCTGTCCCCAGTGTCCCCCATATCCCTGACCCCAGTGTCCCCAATGTCCCCGCGCCATCAGCCTGTCCCCTCATCACAGCGCCCGTCCCGGACTGTGCCAGCTCTGGCCGGGTCCTGCCACCGCTCTTGGCGTCCCCTGGGCCAGACCCGGCCCCCCGAGGGGACATGGGGACCCCGGGGGTGACTCTGTGTCGGGGTGAGGGGGACACGGGCTCGTCCGGTCCCCAGGAAAACCGACAGCGATGGCGCTCGGCTGAGTAAGGGCTCATCACGCGGCAGGGGGACACACGGGGACATGGGGGACGCTGAGGGACAAGGGACAACGGGGACATGGGAAGATTGAGAGACAGGGACATGGCGGGGCACAGAGGGACACAGGACGATGGGGACACACGGGGACATGCGGGGCACAGGGACTTGGTGGGTACACAGAGTGACACGGGATGATGGGGACACACGGGGACACACAGGGACATGGGGGACGGGGACATGGGAGCACACGGGAAGATGACACGCAGGGACACGAGGACATTGGGGACACACACGGGGACATGGGACGATGGATACACAGGGGCAAGGGAAGACGGGGACACATGGGGACACCCAGGGACACGGAGTGACACGGGTTGGTGGGGACATAAGAACATGGGGGACAGGGACATGGGACGAGGGGGGACGCACGAGGACACAAAAAGATGGGGACATACGAGGACACGGAAGACACGGGACCACGGGGACAACAGGGGGACGTGTGGAGCTACCTGGGGACACAAGGGGACATGTGAGGCCACATGGGGCCATGGGGACAGGCAGAGAGACACGGGGATGCATACGGGGACATGGGGACATAGGGACATACACGGGACTGTGGGGACAGGGGACACAGGGACACGGCGGGGACACACAGGCACAGGGGGACATAAAGATCTGGGGATGTGGGGACAAACGGAGGGACCTGGGGACACGCGGGGGGACACGCAGACACGCGGGGGACACCGTGACAACAAAGGACACGGGGAAATGCATGGGGACAAAGGATAGAGGGACACACGTGGGGACACATGGGGACACGGGGGACAACTTGAGGGCGTAAGAACACGGGGACACACACGGGGACACACACGGGGAGAACGTGGGGACAAAAGGACCCAGATGGGAACACTGGGGGACAACATGAGGACACGGGGACACACGTGTGTCCCCCTCCCTCCTGCCCCACCCTGGTGTCCACCACCTGTCCCAGTGCCACCATTTGTCCCTGGTGCCACCACCTGTCCTCAACACCATTGCCTGTCCCCGGTGTCACCGCCTGTCCCTGGTGCCACCACCTGTCCACAGTGACACTGCCTGGCCCCGGTGTCACCACCGTCTGTCCCCAACACCACTGTCTGTCCCTGACACCACTGCCTGTTCCCAGTGCCACCGCCTGTCCCCGACACCACTGTCTGTCCCTGACACCACTGCCTGTTCCCAGTGCCACCGCCTGTCCCCAACACCACTGTCTGTCCCCGACACCACTGTCTGTCCCTGACGCCACTGCCTGTTCCCAGTGCCACCACTTGTCCCTGGTGTCACCGCCTGTCCCCAGCACCATCATCTGTCCTTGACGCCACCGCCTGTCCCTGATGCTACCACCTGTCCCCAACACCACCGCCTGTCCCTGATGCCACTGCCTGTTCCCAGTGCCACCACCTGTCCCCGGTGTCACCACCTGTCCCTGACACAATTTCTGGTACCTAGTGCCACCGACTGTCCCTGATGCCACCGCCTGTCCTTGACACCACTGCATGTCCCTGGTGCCACTGCCTGTCCTTGACACCACTGCCTGTTCCCAGTGCCACCACCTGTCCCCGACACAATTTCCAGTACCTAGTGCCACCGCCTGTCCCTGATGCCACCACCTGTCCTCAACACCACCGCCTGTCTCTGATGCCACCCCACCTGTCCCTGACACAGTTTCCTGTCCCCAGTGCCACCACCTGTCCCTGATGCCACCACTTCTCCCTGGGGACACCGCCTGTCCCTGACACCACTGCCTGTTCCCAGTGCCACGAACTGTCCCCGGTGTCACCGCCTGTCCCTAACACAATTTCCTGTACCTGGTGTCACCGCCTGTCCCTGATGCCACCGCCTGTCCTTGACACCACTGCCTGTTCCCAGTGCCACCGCCTGTTCCTGACACATTTTCCTGTACCTGGTGCCACCACCTGTCCCCAACACCATCATCTGTCCTTGACACCACCACCTGTTCCTGATGCCACTGCCTGTCCCCAACACCACTGCCTGTCCCTGACGCCACCGCCTGTTCCCAGTGTCACCACCTGTCCCTGACACAATTTCTGGTACCTAGTGCCACCGACTGTCCCTGATGCCACCGCCTGTCCTCGGCACCACCGCCTGTCTCTGATGCCACCACCTGTCCCTGACACAGTTTCCTGTCCCCAGTGCCACCGCCTGTCCCTGATGCCACCACCTGTCCTCAACACCACTGCATGTCCCTGGTACCACTGCCTGTCCCCAACACCGCTGGCTGTCCCTGATGCCACCACCTCTCCCTGGTGTCACCGCCTGTCCCTGACACAATTTCTGTACCCAGTGCCACCACCTGTCCCTGATGCCACCGCCTGTCCTTGACACCACTGCCTGTTCCCAGTGCCACCGCCTGTTCCTGACACATTTTCCTGTACCTGGTGCCACCACCTGTCCCCAACACCATCATCTGTCCTTGACACCACCACCTGTTCCTGACACCACCACCTGTTCCTGATGCCACCGCCTGTCCCCAACACCACCACCTGTCCCCGGTGTCACCACCTGTCCCTGGCACAATTCCCTGTCCCCGATGCCACCGCCTGTCCCCAACACCACCGTCTGTCCTTGACGCCACCGCCTGTCCCCAACACCACCGTCTGTCCCCGATGCCCCCCCCCCCGTCCCCAGTGCTACCGCCTGTCCCTGACACAATTTCCCGTCCCTGGTGCCACCACCTTGTCCCCCGTGCCGCCGCCTGTCCCCGCTGTCACCTACTTGAACTCCTTCTCGGTCTTGCCGCGCAGGTCGCGGACGAGCCACTGGGAGGTGAAGGCGTCCTGGGGGGGCATCCCCCACCGCATCACCGCGTTCAGGAAGGCCTTGCGCTGCCGCGTGTTGAAGCCCAGTACCTGGGGGGAGGCGGGGGGGGGTCACAAGGGGGTGGGGGGACCCAGGTGGCCAGGGGGGACATGGGTGAGTGGGGGGGGGGACGACAGGGGGACATGGGTGTGGGGGGCGTACACCAGCATGGGGCGGGGGGGGGCCATGGGTGTGCTGGGGCGGGTCACGGGTGGGTGGAGGGACCCAGGTGGTCAGGGGGGACATGGGTGAGTGGGGGGGGGGGACGACAGGGGGACATGGGTGTGCAGGGATACCCCAGTATAGGAGACACCGGGGGGGGACACACATGGGTGTCCCGGGGTGGGGGTGTGTGTGTCATGGGTGGGTGGGGGGACCCAGGTGGCCACTGGGGACATGGGTGAGTGGGGGGGGACCCCCACATGGGGCAGGGGGGCACATGGGTGTGCCGGTGGGGGGGGTGGGGGGGTGTCATGGGTGGCTGAGGGGACCCCAGCAGCTGGGGGGGGGGGGGGGGTGTCACAGGGGGGTGCGGGGACCCCAGCATCCAGGGGGGACACACGTGGGTCTGGGGGAACCCCGGCATCCGTGAGGACATGGGTGGGTGGGGGGGGACCCCAGCGTGGTGGGGGGGGGACACGGACGGACCCAGGCATCCGGGCACCCCCCTAACCCCCCCCCCAGAGCAGGGCCAGGTGTCCAGGTGCCCTTGGGGACGCTGGCGTTCAGGCACCCTGGGGACCCCGGTGTCCAGACGTTGCCCCCCTCCCCCCGCCTCCCCCCCACCGGACCCCGGTGTCCAAGTGACCCCCCCCCTCGGGGTCCCCACCTCGATGTTGCCCCCCACCCGGGCCAGCAGCGGGGGCAGGGGCTTGTCCTTCTCGTTCCGCAGCTGCCGCTTGGACTGACGCCGGCCTGGGGGGGCGAGGGGGGGTGCTCAGCACCCATCCTTGGCACCCCGACCCCCACTCCAGGGCACCCTAACCCCCCCCCCGCCCCCCCCATCCCCAGAGCATCGTGATGCCCCTCCTTGGGGCACCCTGACTCTCCCCGGGGCACCTCGATACCCCTCAAGGCACCCTGACCCCCCCCTCAACACCCTGACACCCCCCCCTTGGGACACCCCCCCCTTGGGGCACCCCGACCCCCCCTTTGGACGCTCTGACCCCCCTTCCCCCATGAGGTACCCTGACCCCCCCACCCAAGGGCACCCAACCCCCCCCCCCCCCCCCGCCAGGACACAGGGGGGGCACAAGGGGACACAAGGGGACATGAGGACACGGGGCACACAGAGGGGACATGGGGGGCACACAGAGGGGAGACGGGGGGGGACAGTGGGACACAAGATACGTGGGGGGGACACAGGGGGACAAAGAGGTGACATGGTGGGTCAGAGAGGGGACGCAGAAGGACATAAGGGGACATGGGGGACACTTGGGGGGACACAAAGGGGACACGGGGGACACTTGGGGAGACACGTGTTGGAACAGAGGGGACACAGGAGATGGAAGGACATGAGGGGACATGAGGGGACACAAAGGGGACCCGGGGGGGACTCGGGGGGACAGAAGGACACAGAGAGGACATGGGGGGACACAGGGGGGACATAAAGGGGACACAGATGGGACATGGGGGGACACAGAGGGGACATAAAGGGGACATAAAGGGGACATGGGGGCACTTGGGGGGGGACCCAAAGGGGACATGCAGGGATGTGGGGGGATGTGGGACACGGAGGGGACACGCGTCAGAACAGAGGGGACAGGAGGGGACACATGTTGGAACAGAGGGGACACAGGAGGAGACGGAAGGACATCAGGGGACACTGGAGGGGACACAGAGGGGACTCAGGAAACATGGGGGGGCACAGGGGGGACAAAGGGGGGGCACATGAAGGGGACGCAGAGGGGACGTGCAGGGATGTGGGGGGATGTGGGACACGGAGGGGACACGTGTCAGAACAGAGGGGACACAGGAGGAGACGGAAGGACATGAGGGGACACGGGAGGGGACACGGGAGGGGACTCAGGAGACATGGAGGGGACAGGGGGGACACAGGGGGACACTGGGGACACGAAGGGAACGCAGAGGGGACATGCAGGGACACGGGGGGGGGATGTGGGACGTGGAGGGGACACAGAGGGGACACGGAAGGGACACACGAGGGGGCCACGGGGGCCACTCACCCTCTGGCCGCTCGTCGAAGTCCTCGTCCTCCTCCTCGGAGCCCACCGAGTACTCGGACTGGTTGTCTGGGGGGGGGAGTGGGGGGCGTCAGCACCCGGACCCCGCACCCCGACACCCCCACACCCCCACACCCTGACCCCCTACACCCCGACACCCTACACCCCCACACCCAGGAACTCCTGCACCCTGACCCCCTGCACCCAGGAACCCCCACACCCTGACCCCCTGCCCCCTGCCCCCCCCCCACCGAGGTACCCCCACACCCCGATACCCTGCACCCCAACACCCTGACCCCCTGACACCCCCACACCCGGGAACACCCGCACCCTGACCCCCTGCCCCCCAGCACCCCCCCACCCGGGTACCCCCACACCCCGACGCCCAACACCCCGATACCCCTGCACCCGGGAACCCCCCCACCCTGACCCTCCCTGGACCCCAACACCCTGACACCCTGCACCCCCCCACACCCCGACCCCCCCACACCCCGACCCCCTGCCCCCCAACACCCCCCAACACCCCGACCCCCCCGCACCCCAACACCCTGACAGCCCTCCAGCCCGACCCCCTGCACCCCCGCACCCTGACCCCCCCGCACCCTGACCCCCTGCACCCCGACACCCCCGCACCCCCCAACACCCCGACCCCCCTGCACCCCAACACCCTGACCCCCCCGCATCCTGACCCCCTGCACCCTGACCCCCTGCACCCTGACCCCCTGCACCCCGACACCCCCGCACCCCGACACCCCCGCACCCCGACCCCCCCGCACCCCCACACCCCCGCACCCCCACACCCCCAACACCCCGACCCCTCCGCACCCCGACCCCCCCCAACCCCAACACCCTGACACCCCAACACCCTGACCCCCCCGCACCCCGAGACCCCCGCACCCCGAGACCCCCACCCCCCGGATACCCTGCACCCGGGAACCCCTGCACCGTGCCTCCCAGTCCGTCCCAGTATCCTCCCAGTACCGACAGAGCTCGCCCCCAGTAACTCCCACTCCCCCATCAGCAGCACCCACTGCCTCCCAGTTCTCCCAGTTCACCCGTACCCACCTCCGTCCTCCTGGGTGCGGGCACCCAGTACGTTAAAATCCTCCCCAGTCTGTCCCAGTGCCCTCCCAGTCTGTCCCAGTGCCTCCTGATGAACATCCCAGTACCTTCCAGTACTCCCAGTTGCACCGCACCCACCTTGGTCCTCCTGGGTGTGGGTACCCCAGCGCACGCCGGAACTCCTCCCAGTGCCTCCCAGTACCCTACCAGTGCCTCCCAGTCTGCCCCAGTACCTAATCAGTCTCACAATGCGCCCCAGTACCGTACCAGTGACTCCCAGTCTGCTCCAGTGCCCTCCCAGTGTGTCCCAGTACCCTACCCAGCGTCTCCCAGCACCTTCCCAGTGTCTCCCAGTGCCCCCAGTTACCCTGTACCCACCCCAGTTCTCCTGGGAAAGGGTGCCCAGTGCATCAGAACCCCTCCCAGTAACTCCCAGTGTGTTCCAGCATCCTTCCAGGTTCCCCCAGTGCCTCCCAGCACCTTCCCAGTACCTTCCCAGTGTCCCCCAGCACCCACCCAGTGCCTCCCAGCACCTTCCCAGTGCCTCCCAGTGCCTCCCAGCACCCACCTTGGTCCTCCTGGGTGGCATCGTTGCTTGTGCACCCACTTGCCCTTGCCCAGGTTGTGCTCCAGGTCTTCCCAGTGCCTCCCAGCTCCTTCCCAGTGTCTCCCAGTGCCTCCCAGCGCCTTCCCAGTGCCTCCCAGCGCCCTCCCAGTACCTTCCCAGCGCCCACCTTGGTCCTCCTGGGCGGCATCATTGTAGCTGACCTCCTTGTGCACCCGCTTGCCCTTGCCCAGGTTGTGCTCCAGGTCCTCCCAGTGCCTCCCAGCACCTTCCCAGTGCCTCCCAGTACCTTCCCAGTGCCTCCCAGTACCCACCTTGGTCCTCCTGGGCGGCATCGCTGTAGTTGACCTGCTTGCGCACCCACTTGTCCTCCCTCAGGTTGTGCGCCACGTCCTCCCAGTGCCTCCCAATACCTTCCCAGCGCATCCCAGTGTCTCCCAGTACCTTCCCAGTGCTTCCCAGTGCCCACCTTGGTCCTCCTGGGCGGCGTCGTTGTAGTTGACCTGCTTGCGCACCCGCTTGCCCTTGCCCAGGTTGCGCGCCAGGTCCTCCTGCTGCTGCTCGTAGTGGTGCCGCAGCAGCTTCTCCCAGTAGTCGGGGTCGACGTTCTCCTCCTGCTTGATGATCTCCCGCTCGATCTCCTCGATCTGCCGGGACACACACCCTCAGCGGCCACCCAGGGCACCCGCAGAAACCCCGGTGGCCTGAGGTTGCCACCACCAGGTCTCCAGAGCCCCCAGCTTTATCTCACGTCGTCCATCACATCTCCCCATCTCACATCGTCTCCCACCACCCCCATCTCCATCACCTCCACGTCCATCATGCTCAACACCTCCATCATCTTCATCATCCCCATCATACTCATCTCCATCGTGCCCATCATCTACACCTCCATCGTGCCCGCTGTCCCCATCATCTCCATCTCCATCATCTCCAGTATCCCCATCTCCATGACCCCCATTGTCCTCACCTCCATCACAACCACCATCCCCATCTCCATTGTCCCCACTGTCCCCATCATCTCCATCTCCATCATCTCCAGTATCCCCATCTCCATGAGCCCCATTGTCCCCACCTTCATCACCTCCACCATCCCTATCTCCATTGTCCCCACTGTCCCCATCATCTCCATCTCCATCACCTCCATCATCCCCAGTGTCTCCACCTCCATCATCTCCATTGCCCCCATCCCCAGCGTCTCTATCATCTCAATCATCCCCATCTCCACCATCTCCATCATCCCAACTGTCCCCATCCCCGTCTCTATCATCTCCATCGTTCCCACCTCCATCGTCCCCATTCCCCGGGCGTACCTTGTCCTCCTCCCGCACAACGTACTGGGCCACCTTGAAGGAGCTGAGATACTCGTTCATGTTCTGCACATCGGCATCGTCGGTGGCATCCTGGTTACGGTCCAGCAGGCGGGCGATGGCCTCGTTGTCGTAGTGGATGACACTACTGTCCTCCTCCTTGTTGTCCCCTGCGCCGGCGACACGCTGCTGACACGGCCTGACTTGGTCCAGCAGGGCCTGGCACGGCTCACCATGGCCTTGGAATGCTCCACCACGGCCAACGTGGTCCAACATGGCCTCACACAGCCCAACACGGCCCAACGTGGCCTGACATGACCTAGTGCGGCCCAGTATGGCCCGACATGGTCCAGTACAGCCCGGTACAGCCCAACACAAACCAATATGGTCCAACACGGACCAACGTGGCCTGACACGGCCTAGTACAGCCCAGCATGGCCCAACAAGGTCCAGTATGGCCCAGTTACAGCCCATCATGGCCCAGCACAGTCCAAGATGATCGAACGTGGTCCAGCGTGGCCCCATATGGCCCAACATGACCTCACCCAACCCACCATGGTCCAACATGACTTAGTACAGCCCAGCATGGCCCAGTACCGCCCAACATGGCCCAACACAGTCCAATATGGTCCAACATGGCCCGACATGGCCTCGCACGGCCCAACATGCTCCAACACGGCCTGACATGACCTAGTACAGCCTGGCACGGTCCAACACAGTCCAGTATGGCCCAGTACAGCCCGACATGGCCTGACATCACCCAACGCAGTCCAATACAGCCCAACATGGCCCAATACGGTCTGACATGGCCTCACATGGCCCAACATGGTCCAGTATGGCCCAGTACAGCCCAACATGCTCCAACATGGCCCATCATGACCCAGCACAGCCCAACATGGCCTGATATCACTCAACATAGTCCAATATGGTCCAACATGGCCCAACACAGCCTCACACGGCCCAACGTGCTCCAACACGGCCTGACATGACCTAGTACAGCCTGGCACGGCCCAACATGGTCCAGTATGGCCCAGTACAGCCCGACATGCTCCAACATGGCCCAACACGGCCCATCATGACCCAGCACAGCCCAACATGGCCTGATATCACTCAACATAGTCCAATATGGTCCAACATGGCCCAACACAGCCTCACACGGCCCAACGTGCTCCAACACGGCCTGACATGACCTAGTACAGCCTGGCACGGCCCAACATGGTCCAGTATGGCCCAGTACAGCCCGACATCACCCAACACAGTCCAACACGGCCCGACATGACCTCATACAGCCCAGCATGGCCCAACATGGTCCAGCAGGGCCCAGTACACCCCAACATGGCATGACATTACCCGACACAGTCCAATATGGTCCAACATGGCCTCACATGGCCCAACATGACCTGACATGGCCCAACACGGCCCAATATTGACCAACACGGCCCAACATGACCTGACATGGCCCAACACGGACCAATATTGACCAACACGGCCCGACACGGCCCAACATGGCCCGACACGGCCCAACATGACCTGACATGGCCCAACATGACCTGACATGGCCCAACACGGACCAATATTGACCAACACAGTCCAATACGGTCCAACATGGCCTCACACGGCCCAACATGACCTGACATGGCCCGACACGGCCCAATATTGACCAACACAGTCCAATATGGTGGTCCAACACGATCCAGCGTGGCCCAGTATGGTCCAACATGACCTAACATGGCCTGACACAGCTCAAAGTGCCTCAACATGAGTCCTCCCATGACCTTGCATACCCCATCATGGCTCTGGCATGACCCATCACGGCCCCACTGTGACTGTGCACATCCCATCATGGCTTTGTGCGACCCATCACGGCCCAATCATGACCTTGCACGTCCCATCATGGCTTTGCAAGCCCAGTCACAGCCCATCATGGGCTGCCATGTCCTACCACGGCCTCCTACGTCCCACCACTTCCCATCATACCCTCCCAGGGCCCATCACAGCCTCCCACATCTCATCACGTCCCACCACAGCTTCCCACGTTCCACCGCAGCCTCCCGTGTCCCACCACAACCCGTCCCACCCATCCCCAACCCCGTCGGGTGCTGACCCTCATTCTCGTCCTTGAAGAGCTCCTCAGTGCCAAACTTGAGGATGTCATCAAGCTCCTGCTTGGACATGGAGCCGGCCTTGGAGCCCAGCCCCGGGCGCACCACCAAGTGCGTCAGCATCATCTTGCGCTTGGCCACCTGCGTGATGCGTTCCTCCACCGACGCCCGGGTGACAAACCGGTAGATCATCACCTTGTTGGCCTGGCCGATGCGGTGCGCCCGGCTGAAGGCCTGTGGGGACAGGGACGCGTCAGAGAAGGGGACACATCAGGGCCGGGAAATGGTGGTCAGGGTCAGGGGGACATCAGTAGGGATGCTGTGGTGGGGGACACGGTGAAGGGGACATCAGAGCAGGGACACGGCGGTGGGAGATGTGACAGGGGACATCAGAGCAGGGACACGGCGGTGGGGGACACGATGAGGGGGATATCAGAGCAGGGACACGGCGGTGGGGGACATCAGAGCAGGGACACGGCGGTGGGGGACACAGTGAGGGGGACATCAGAGCAGGGACGTGGCGGTGGGAGATGTGACAGGGGACATCAGTAGGGACACTGTGGTGGAGGACATGGTGAGGGGGACATCAGAGCAGGGACACTGTGGTGGGGGACACGGTGAGGGGGACATCAGAGCAGGGACAGGGCGGTGGGGGACACGATGAGGGGGACATCAGCAGGGACATGGCGGTGGGGGACACGATGAGGGGGACATCAGAGAAGGGACACGGTGGCAGGGGACACACCGGAGCAGGGACACAGTGGTGGGGGCTGCGGTGGCAGCGAGGGACAGGGACACAGTGGGGGACACAGGGCCAGGGCGGGAGAAATGGGGGGAGGCTTGGGGACAGGGGGTATCAGGATGGGTGACACGGTGCTGGGTGGGAGATGCCGGGCAAGTGACATGGTGCGGGGTGGGTGACACCAGGTGGACGACACCAGGTGGACGACAGGGTGCCAAGGGTAACGCCAGGTGGGTGACACTGGGTGTGTGACAGGGTGCCAGATGGGTGACACCAAGGAGTTGATAGGGTGCTGGGGTGGGTGACATAGGGCCACGTGGGTGACAGGGTGTCAGGTCAGTGACAGAGTGCTGGGCAGCTGACACTGGGTGGGTGACAGGGTGCTGGGGTGGGCGATAGGGTGCCAGATGGGTGACACCGGACAGGTGACAGGGTGCTGGGCGGGTGATGCTGGGCAGGTGACAGGGTGCTGGGATGGGTGACAGGGTGTGGGGCGGGTGACGCTGGGGGGGGGCCATAGGGTGCTGTGATGGGTGACAGGGTACAGAGCAGGTGACGCCTAGGGGGTGACAAGGTGCTGTGATGCGTGACAGGGTGCAGGGTGGGTGACACTGTGGGGGGTGACAGGGTGCTGGCATGAATGATAGGGCGTGGGGGGGGTGACGGAGTGCGGGCCGGGTGACATCGGGGGGGCCACAGGGTGCTGTGATGGGTGATAGAGCACGGGGGGGGTGGGTTACAGGGTGCTGGGATGGGTGACAGGGCGCGGGCCGGGTGATGTCGCGGGGGTGACAGGGTGCTGGGATGAATGATAGGGTGTGGGGGGGGTGACGGAGTGCGGGCCGGGTGACGTCGGGGGGGCCACAGGGTGCTGTGATGGGTGACTGAGCATGGGGGGGGGGTTACAGGGTGCTGGGATGGGTGACAGGGTGCAGGCCGGGTGACGACGCGGGGGTGACAGGGTGCTGGGATGGGTGATGGGGGCGGGGGGGGTGACAGGGTGCTGGGATGGGTGATGGGGCACAGGGCGGGTGACGCCGGGGGGGTGATGCCGGGGGCGGGGGGTGACAGACCTGGATGTCGTTGTGGGGGTTCCAGTCGGAGTCGAAGATGACGACGGTGTCGGCGGTGGCCAGGTTGATGCCGAGGCCCCCGGCCCGCGTCGACAGCAGGAAGCAGAACTGCTGCGCCCCCGGCGCTGCCCCCCCGGCGTCAGCGGGGGGAGCCGCCCCCCCCAGACACGGGACCCCCCCCCCCAATTCCCTGGTTTCCCCCCCCACCCCCGCCCAGTTCCCCGGTGCTCGCCCCCCAGACTCCCTGGCACTGCCCCCCCCAGTGTCAACACAGGGTTCAGCCCACCCAAACCTGGGACACCCCCCCCCCCCGCACCAATTCCCAATTCCCCGATGCTGCCCCCCCGCAAAAACCCAGGAACCCCCAAACCCACTGCCACTGCCCCCCCACGGTCAGTGTGGGGTCCAGCCCCCCACCCCCAGTTCTCCGGTGCCACCCCCTTAAACCCAGGATCCCCCAAACCCCCCTGTCTTATCCCCCCCCCCAATATCACTGCACCCAGGGAAATTGCCCCCCACACACACCCCGAAAGCACCCTGAGGATGGGGGGGGTCTCCCCCATCCTGCCTGAGGAGGGGTGCAGGGCCTGGATGCCTCCCCCTGGAGGCCTGGGTCCCTCCCAGGACACCCGAGTGTCGTCCCCCCCCCGGGATACCTGAGTGTCCCCCCCAAAAACCTGGGTCTCCCCTGAACTCCTGGGTCCCTCCCCGGACACCCAGGTGCCCCCCGGACACTCGGGTGCCCCCCAAGCCCGAATCCCCCCCTGGACACCTGGGTCCTCCCGGACACTGGGGTCCCCCCCAACCCGGACACCCGGATCGTGCCCCCCCCCCCCCCCCCCCCGCCACCGCCACGGTGCCCCCGGACGCCGGGGTCCTACCGTTGAAGCGGTCGATGGCCTCCTGGCGCAGGGCCCCCGTGATGCCCCCGTCGATGCGCTCGTACTTGTAGCCCTCGTAGTCCAGGAAATCCTCCAGCAGGTCCAGCATCTTCGTCATCTGCGGGCACTGGTTAGACTGGGAGCACCCGGGGGTGCTGAGGGACCTGGCGCTGGTTAGACTGGGAGGACCCAGTGGGGCTGGGATGGGCACTGGTCAGACTGGGAGCACCCAGGGGCGCTGGGGGACCCGGCAGTAGTTACACTGGGAGGACCCAGCAAGGCTGGGATGGGCACTGGTCAGACTGGGAGGACCCAGGGGTGCTGGGGGACCTCATACTGGTTACACTGGGAGCGCCCAGGGGTGGCTGGGATGGGCACTGGTCAGACTGGGAGCACCCAGGGGTGCCGGGGCACCTGGCACTGGTTACACTGGGAGGACCCAGCAAGGCTGGGATGGGCACTGGTCAGACTGGGAGCACCCAGGGCTGCTGGGGGACCTGGTACTGGTTACACTGGGAGGGCCCCGGGGTGCTGGGGGCACCTGGCGCTGGTTAGACTGGGAGGACCCAGTGGGGCTGGGATGGGCACTGGTCACACTGGGATTAACCAGGGATGCTGGTACTGGCACTGGTTAGACTGGGAGGACCCAGGGGTGCTGGGGCACCTGGCACTGGTTACACTGGGAGCACCCAGGGGTGGCTGGGATGGGCACTGGTCAGACTGGGAGCACCCAGGGGCGCTGGGGGACCTCGTACTGGTTACACTGGGAGCGCCCAGGGGTGGCTGGGATGGGCACTGGTCAGACTGGGAGCACCCAGGGGTGCCGGGGCACCTGGCACTGGTTACACTGGGAGGACCCAGCAAGGCTGGGATGGGCACTGGTCAGACTGGGAGCACCGAGGGGTGCTGGGGGACCTGGTACTGGTTACACTGGGAGGGCCCCGGGGTGCTGGGGGCACCTGGCGCTGGTTAGACTGGGAGGACCCAGTGGGGCTGGGTTGGGCACTGGTCACCCTGGGATTAACCAGGGATGCTGGTACTGGCACTGGTTAGACTGGGAGGACCCAGGGGTGCTGGGGGACCCGGCACTGGTTACACTGGGAGGGCCCAGCAAGGCTGGGATGGGCACTGGTCAGACTGGGAGGACCTGGGAGGGCTGGGATAGGCACTGGTCAGACTGGGAGGACCCAGGGCTGCTGGGGGACCTCATACTGGTTACTCTGGGAGCACCCAGGGGTGGCTGGGATGGGCACTGGTCAGACTGGGAGCACCCAGGGGTGCTGGTACTGGCACTGGTCAGACTGGGAGCACCCAGGGGTGCTGGGGCACCTGGCACTGGTTACACTGGGAGGACCCAGCAAGGCTGGGATGGGCACTGGTCAGACTGGGAGGGCTGGGACAGGCACTGGTCAGACTGGGAGGGCCCAGGGGTGCTGGGGGACCCGGTACTGGTTAGACTGGGATTAACGAGGGATGCTGGAGATGTGGAATGGGTGTCTCTGGGGGGTCCCCGGGGACGGGGGGGTGTGTCCTGGTCCTGGGCGAAGATGAGCACCCAGTGGCTCGGGGGGGGGCTGTGGGTGCTGGGGGGGTCCCGGGGGGTCCCACCTGGGAGAAGATGAGCACCCAGTGGCTCTGGGGGGGGGCTGTGGGTGCTGGGGGGGTCCCGGGGGGGCCCTCGGGGTCCCACCTGGGAGAAGATGAGCACCCAGTGGCTCTGGGGGGGGGCTGTGGGTGCTGGGGGGGGTCCCGGGGGGGTCCCTGGGGGTCCCACCTGGGAGAAGATGAGCACCCAGTGGCTCTGGGGGGGGGCTGTGGGTGCTGGGGGGGGTCCCGGGGGGGTCCCTGGGGGTCCCACCTGGGAGAAGATGAGCACCCAGTGGCTCTGGGGGGGGCTGGGGGTGCTGGGGGGGTCCCGGGGGTGTCCCTGGGGGTCCCACCTGGGAGAAGATGAGCACCCGGTGGCTCTGGGGGGGGCTGGGGGTGCTGGGGGGGGTCCCGGGGGGGTCCCTGGGGGTCCCACCTGGGAGAAAATGAGCACCCGGTGGCTCTGGGGGGGGCTGTGGGTGCTGGGGGGGGGTCCCTGGGGGTCCCACCTGGGAGAAGATGAGCACCCAGTGGCTCTGGGGGGGGCTGTGGGTGCTGGGGGGGGGTCCCGGGGGGGCCCTCGGGGTCCCACCTGGGAGAAGATGAGCACCCAGTGGCTCTGGGGGGGGCTGTGGGTGCTGGGGGGGGTCCCGGGGGGGTCCCTGGGGGTCCCACCTGGGAGAAGATGAGCACCCAGTGGCTCTGGGGGGGGGCTGTGGGTGCTGGGGGGGGTCCCGGGGGGGTCCCTGGGGGTCCCACCTGGGAGAAGATGAGCACCCAGTGGCTCTGGGGGGGGCTGGGGGTGCTGGGGGGGTCCCGGGGGGGTCCCTGGGGGTCCCACCTGGGAGAAGATGAGCACCTGGTGGCTCGGCGGGGGCTGTGGGTGCTGGGGGGGTCCCGGGGGGGTCCCTGGGGGTCCCACCTGGGAGAAGATGAGCACCCGGTGGCTCTGGGGGGGGCTGTGGGTGCTGGGGGTGTCCCTGGGGGTCCCACCTGGGAGAAGATGAGCACCCAGTGGCTCTGGGGGGGGCTGTGGGTGCTGGGGGGGGTCCCGGGGGGGTCCCTGGGGGTCCCACCTGGGAGAAAATGAGCACCCGGTGGCTCTGGGGGGGGCTGTGGGTGCTGGGGGGGGGTCCCTGGGGGTCCCACCTGGGAGAAGATGAGCACCCAGTGGCTCTGGGGGGGGCTGTGGGTGCTGGGGGGGGGTCCCGGGGGGGCCCTCGGGGTCCCACCTGGGAGAAGATGAGCACCCAGTGGCTCTGGGGGGGGCTGTGGGTGCTGGGGGGGGTCCCGGGGGGGTCCCTGGGGGTCCCACCTGGGAGAAGATGAGCACCCAGTGGCTCTGGGGGGGGCTGTGGGTGCTGGGGGGGTCCCGGGGGGGTCCCTGGGGGTCCCACCTGGGAGAAGATGAGCACCCAGTGGCTCTGGGGGGGGCTGGGGGTGCTGGGGGGGGTCCCGGGGGGGTCCCTGGGGGTCCCACCTGGGAGAAGATGAGCACCCGGTGGTTTTGCTCCTTCAGCTTCCGCAGCATCTTCTGCAGCAGCAGCAGCTTCCCCGAGGCCTTGATCAGGGCCCCCCCCTCGTAGGCGCCGCTCGGCAGCTTCGGGGACTCCTGGGGACAGGGACGTCACCTCAACGGCCCCCGGTAGCGCCTGACGTCCCCCAGACTCCACCCCACCTCCCTCTGTGTCCCCCTGCCCACCCCGCTCCGTCCCCTCTGCGTCACCTCCACGTGCCTCCAGCCTGCGTCCCCCCCGTGGCCCACGTCTCTCTGTCCCCTCGTGTCCCTGTCCCCACCATGTCCCTCCACCTTGTCCCGCCATCTGTCCCCTCCGCGTCCCTCCACCACATGCACCCGTCCCATGTCCCTCCAACCTCTCCGTGTCCCACCATGTCCCCCCGTCCCCTCCACGCCCCTCCAACCACTCCATGTCCCCACGGCCCACCCTGTCCTTCCATGTCCCTCCACCCCACGTCCCTCTGTCCCCTCCACGTCCCTCCAACTGCTCCATGTCCCCACCACGTCCTGCTGTCCCCTCCGTGTTCCTCCACCCTATGTCCCTTTGTCCCATGTCTCCCATATCTCTCCACGTCCCCGTGTTCCCCCACATCCCTCCAACCCCTCCACGTCCCCCTGTCCCACCATGTCCCCTACATGTTCCTCCATGTCCCACCATGTCCCCATGTCCCCTACACGTTCCTCCGTCCTCCATGTCCCCATGTCCCACCATGTCCTCACGTCCCACGTCCCTCCATCTCATGTCCCTCCATCCCTCCCACACCTCTCCAACCCCTCCATGTCCCCATGTCCCCTCCACATCCCTTCACCCCACGTCCCTCTGTCCCCTCTGCATTCCTCCAACCTCTCCATGTCCCACCATGTCCCCGAGTCCCATCTCCCTCCACATCCCTCCAACCCCCCCCGTCCCCATGTCCCGCCACGTCCCCAAGTCCCATCTCCCTCCACATCCCTCCAACATCCCCACGTCCCACCATTTCCCCACGTCCCATGTCCCTCCATCCCACATCCCTCCAACCCTTCCCTGTCCCCACGTCCCACCACGTCCCCATGTCCCATGTCCCTCCATCCCACATCCCTCCACATCCCTCCAACCCCTCCCTGTCCCCACATCCCACCATGTCCCCATGTCCCCTCCATGTCCCTCCATCCCACATCTATCCCTTCACATCCCTCCAACCCCTCCCTGTCCCCATGTCCCCAAGTCCCATATCCCTCCACATCCCTCCAACCCTTCCACGTCCCCACGTCCCACCACGTCCCCAGGTCCCACGTCCCTCCATCCCACATCCCTCCACATCCCTCCAACCCTTCCATGTCCCAGCACGTCCCCATGTCCTGCATCCCTCCAACCCCTCCCTGTCCCCACATCCCACCATGTCCCACGTCCCTCTATCCCCTCCATCCCTCCAACCCCTCCGTGCCCCCACGTCCCCCCTCCGGCGTCCCCGCGGTGCCCACCATGGCTGCGACGGGGAAGAGGTAGGGGTGGTTGCAGCACTTCTTCAGGTCCATCATGATGTTGAGCAGCGACACCTGGTTCCCGCCGCCCCGCGAGTTCAACGCCTCGAAGTTGCGCGTCAGGATGTATTTGTAGTACTTCCTACGGGGAGTTCGGTGGGACCCACGTGTCCGGGAGCCTCCCCTCCCCCCGTCTGGGGCACCCAGGCATCCGGGGACCCAAGCACATGAGCTCCACCAGCAATGACTCCCATTGACACCAGTTCCCAGGTGCACCCTTCTCCCATGGATTCAGGTATCCGGGTGCACCCCATCCCAGGGAACCCCGGTGTCCAGGGACCCAAGCACCCAGGGGACCGCGGCAAACGTCTGCACGGAGCTGAGCTCCACACAATGAGCTCCAACACTGACTCCCATGGACACCGGTGTCCGGGTGCACCCTCCTCCCGTGGACTCAGGCGTCCGGGTGCACCCCATCCCGGGGGACCCAGGTGTCTGGCCACCTCCCATCCCGGGGGACCCAGGCATCCGGGCACCCAAGCACCCAGGGGACCGCAGCGAACGTCTGCATGGAGCTGAGCTCCACGCAACGAGCTCCACCAGCAATGACTCCTATGGACATCAGTTCCCAGGTGCACCCTTCTCCCATGGATTCGGGTGTCCGGGTGCACCCCATCCCAGGGAACCCCGGTGTCCAGGGACCCAAGCACCCAGGGGACCGCGGCAAACGTCTGCACGGAGCTGAGCTCCACACAACGAGCTCCAACACTGACTCCCATGGACACTGGTGTCCGGGTGCACCCTCCTCCCGTGGACTCGGGCGTCCGGGTGCACCCCATCCCCGGGGACCCAGGTGTCTGGCCACCTCCCATCCCGGGGGACCCAGGCATCCGGGCACCCAAGCACCCAGGGGACCGCAGCGAACGTCTGCATGGAGCTGAGCTCCACGCAACGAGCTCCACCAGCAATGACTCCCATGGACACCAGTTCCCAGGTGCACCCTTCTCCCATGGATTTGGGTGTCCGGGTGCACCCCATCCCAGGGGACCCAGGTGTCTGGGCACCTCCCGTCCTGGGGAACCCAGGCATCTGGGCACCCAAGCACCCAGGGGACCGCAGCGAACGTCTGCATGGAGCTGAGCTCCACGCAACGAGCTCCACCAGCAATGACTCCCATGGACATCAGTTCCCAGGTGCACCCTTCTCCCATGGATTTGGGTGTCCGGGTGCACCCCATCCCAGGGGACCCAGGTGTCTGGGCACCTCCCGTCCTGGGGGACCCAGGCATCCGGGCACCCAAGCACCCAGGGGACCGCAGCGAACGTCTGCATGGAGCTGAGCTCCACACAACGAGCTCCACCAGCAATGACTCCCATGGACATCAGTTCCCAGGTGCACCCTTCTCCCATGGATTCGGGTGTCCGGGTGCACCCCATCCCAGGGAACCCCGGTGTCCAGGGACCCAAGCACCCAGGGGACCGCGGCAAACGTCTGCACGGAGCTGAGCTCCACACAATGAGCTCCAACACTGACTCCCATGGACACCGGTGTCCGGGTGCACCCCTCCTCCCGTGGACTCAGGCGTCCGGGTGCACCCCATCCCGGGGGACCCAGGTGTCCGGCCACCTCCCATCCCGGGGGACCCAGGCATCCGGGCACCCAAGCACCCAGGGGACCGCAGCGAACGCCTGCATGGAGCTGAGCTCCACGCAACGAGCTCCACCAGCAATGACTCCCATGGACATCAGTTCCCAGGTGCACCCTTCTCCCATGGATTTGGGTGTCCGGGTGCACCCCATCCCAGGGGACCCAGGTGTCTGGGCACCTCCCGTCCTGGGGAACCCAGGCATCTGGGCACCCAAGCACCCAGGGGACCGCGGCGAACGTCTGCATGGAGCTGAGCTCCACGCAATGAGCTCCACCAGCAATGACTCCCATGGACATCAGTTCCCAGGTGCACCCTTCTCCCATGGATTCGGGTGTCCGGGTGCACCCCATCCCAGGGAACCCCAGTGTCCAGGGACCCAAGCACCCAGGGGACCGCGGCAAACGTCTGCACGGAGCTGAGCTCCACACAACGAGCTCCAACACTGACTCCCATGGACACCGGTGTCCGGGTGCACCCTCCTCCCATGGATTTGGGTGTCCGGGTGCACCCCATCCCAGGGGACACAGGTGTCTGGCCACCTCCCATCCCGGGGGACCCAGGCATCCGGGCACCCAAGCACCCAGGGGACCGCAGCGAACGTCTGCATGGAGCTGAGCTCCAAGCAACGAGCTCCACCAGCAATGACTCCCATGGACACCAGTTCCCAGGTGCACCCTTCTCCCATGGATTTGGGTGTCCGGGTGCACCCCATCCCAGGGAACCCCAGTGTCCAGGGACCCAAGCACCCAGGGGACCGTGGCAAACGTCTGCACGGAGCTGAGCTCCACACAACGAGCTCCAACACTGACTCCCATGGACACCGGTGTCCGGGTGCACCCTCCTCCCGTGGAGTCGGGCGTCCGGGTGCACCCCATCCCAGGGGACCCAGGTGTCGGGGTGCCTCCCCCCCAGCCCACCCCCCCCCCCCGCCCCGGGACCCAGGCGTCCGGCGTACTTCTGCATGGGGCTGAGCTCCACGCGGACGATGAGCTCGGTCTTGGCCGGCATGTTCTTGAAGACGTCGGCCTTGAGGCGCCGCAGCATGTGGGGACCCAGCAGGTCATGGAGCTTCTTGATCTGGTCCTCCTTGGAGATGTCGGCAAACTCCTCCAAGAAGCCCTCCAGGTTGCTGGGGGGAGGGGACAATGTGACATGGGGTGGGGGGGGGGGGGGCCGCGGCAGAGGGACACGGGGACAGGGATGTGGATGGCCATGATGTGGGGAGATGTGGGGACAGCCATGACGCGGCGGGGTGAAGGGGCATGGGGACAGTCGTGACACGAGGGGACGCAGGGGCAGCCGGGATGCGGTGGGATGCAGGGGCGTGGGGACATGGGGACAATCATGACACGGAGGGGACATGGGGACAATCGTGACACGGAGGGGACATGGGGGACACACATGGGATGGGGGATGTGGGGACGGCTGGGACATGGGGGGACACGGGGACGGCCATGATGTGGTGGGGCAAAGGAGCAGGGCGAGATGGGAATGGAGAGGGGGGGACCCTGGGGGAGGGGAGGGGACAGCAGGGGACGCTGGCGGACACAGGGGGACAGGGAGGGGGAGACACAGGGGGACAGGGACACCCCAGTAACACAGGGATGTGAGTGGATGCAGGGGGTGGAGAGCACAAGGTTGGGGGGGGGAGATAGGGGATGCTGGGGAAGGGGAGGGGACAGAGGGGGACACGAGGGGACAGAAGGGGACATGGGGGGACGTACTTGAAGCGCTCGGGGGTGAGGAAGTTGAGGAGGTGGAAAAGCTCCTCCAGGTTGTTCTGCAGCGGGGTCCCCGTCAGCAGCAGCTTGTGCTCGATCTTGTACCCGTTCAGCACCCGAAAGAACTGGGGGGGCGTCACCCACGGACCCCGGCGTCCGGGAGAGAGCCCCCCCACCACCACCACCCCAGTCCCACCCACAGACGCCAGCGTCCGAGAGAGGTCCCCCCAATCCACCCACAGACCCCAGCGTCCGGGAGAGACCCCCCCCCACCCCGATCCTACCCACGGACGTCAGCATCCAGGAGAGACCCCCCCAATCCCACCCATGGCACCCGTGAACCCCAGCATCTGGGAGAGACCCCCCCCCCCCCGGCTCCCCGATCCCACTCACGGAGCCCGGCATGCGGAATCGACCCCCTGATCCCACCGAAGGCACCCCCAGGACTCCAGAGCACCCCCTACGCTCCCAGAGCACCCAGGGACCCCGATGTCTGGGGAACACACACACACACGCCCCTCCCCCCCCCCCCCCCCCCCAGCCCTGCAACAGCACCCAGTGGACCCCCAGGCATTTGGGTGCCCCCCACCCTGAGGAGCCAGGCATCTGGGTGCCCCCCCACGCCGGGGACCCAGGTGTCTGGGAGCCCTTCCCGGTGGCCCCAGGCATCCGGGTGCCCCCTAACCCCTGTGACCCAGGTGTCCAGATGCCCTTCCCAGTGGACCCAGGCAACTGGGTGCCCCCCACCCAGGTGTTCCGGCCCCTGCCCTCCCCACCCCACCCCCCCCACGGGACCCCAGTGTCCGGGCACCTTGGACTGGTTGTTCTTGAGGCGATGGGCCTCGTCCACCACCAGACAGGCCCAGCGGATGGAGCCCAGCGCCGCCTGGTCGATGGTGATCAGCTCGTAGGACGTCAGCAGCACGTGGAACTTCACCTGCGCCTCCCGCTGTCGCGGCCGTCAGCACCCAGGGGTGGCCCCGGGGTACCCCCAACCCCCTGCATCCCCCCCAGCCCCGGCCCCCACCCAGGATTCGGGTGGCCGGGGCACCCCGACCCCCCAGCATCTGGCCATCCCAGCACCCTCACCTCATTCTGGCGCCCCGACCCCCCCGGGGACCCTGGGGCACCCCAACCCCCCCGGGGACCCTGGGGCACCCCGATCCCACACCCCCACCCCACCCCGGCATCCTGGGCACCCTGACCCCCCAGCATGTGGCCACCCCAGCACCCCAATCCCTCCTGGAATCCTGGCACCTGGGACACCCAGACCCCCCCCGCCAACCACCCTAACCGCCCCACCACCCCCCCCCCCCCGGCACCCCGACCCCCTGCTTTGTCACCCCCCAGGATCCCGGCATCTGGCCACACCAACACCCCAATTTCCCCCGGGACCCCGGTGTCCGGAGCACCCTGACCACCTGGGACCCCAGCAGTTGGGGCACCCCAGCACCCTTAACCCCCCCCCCCCGGGGACCCCGGCAGCCAGGGCACCCCAATCCCTTGCACCCCCACCCCAGCACCCCCGATCCCCTGGTATGTGGGGCACCCCGACACCCTGACCACCCCCCTCCGCCAGCACCCCAATCCCCCTGGCCCTGCGACACCCCGACCCTCCAGAACCCCAACCCCCTGGCACCCCAGCACACCCAAACCCCAGGGACCCCCATCTCTGGGGCACCCCAGTCCCCCAGCACCCCAGTATCTGGGGCACCCTGACCCCCCCCCCCTCTCTAGGACCCCAATATCAGGCCACCCTGACTCCCTGGGACCCCAATGTCCAGGTCACCCCAACCACCCCCCCGGGACCCCGGTGTCCACATCACCCCCAGGACCCCGGTGTCCATGTCACCCCCGGGACCCCAATCCCGTGGGGACCCAGGTGTCTGGGTGCCGCCCCCCCACCCGCTGACGAGGGGACCCTGGCGTCCGTCTCACCTTCATCTTGAAGGCCTTCTTGCCCCCCTTCATGGCGTTGTCATCGAAGGAGAACTCGTTCTCGCGGATGATGGCCCGGCTGTCCTTGTCCCCGGTGTAGGTGACGACGTAGAAGGCGGGGGCCCACATCTGGAACTCCCGCTCCCAGTTGATGATGGTGGAGAGCGGGGCGCTGACGAGGAACGGGCCCTTGGTGTGGCCCTGGGGGACAGCGCGTCACACGGGGACACGGGGACGGGGCCCTTGGGGGACGTGGGGACAGTGTGACACAGGGGGATGGGGGGGGCGGCATGGGACAGGGTCCTTGTGGGACACAGGGACAGTGCGGTGCATGGGGACAGTGTGGGACAGGGTCCTTGTGGGACACAGGGACAGTGTGGCACACGGGGACAGTGTGGGACAGGGTCCTTGGAGGACATGGGGACAGTGTGGCAGATGGGGACAGTGTGGGACAGGGTCCTTGTGGGACATGGGGACAGTGTGGGACAGGGTCCTTGGAGGACATGGGGACAGTGTGGCAGACGGGGACAGTGTGGGACAGGGTCCTTGTGGGACATGGGGACAGTGTGGCACACGGGGACAATGTGGGACAGGGTCCTTGGAGGGCATGGGGACAGTGCGTGCCAGGCAGGTGACACAAGGACCAGGTGGGAGATACCAGGACAAGGCAGGTGACATTGGGGCCAGATGGGTGACACCAAGGCCCAAGCAGGTGACACCAGGATCAGGAAGGTGACGGCAGGGGCCAGGCAGGTGATGCCTAGGCTGGCCGGGTGACACCAGGGGCCAGGGGGGTGACACCATGAAGCAGGCGGGTGACATTGGGGACCACGTGAGTGACACTGGGGACCAGGGAGGTGACACTGAGGCCAGGTAGGTGACACCAGGGTGAGGCGTGTGACACCAGGGGCCAAGGGAGAGACACCAGGACCAGGCAGGTGACACCACGAAGCAGGTAGGTGACACCAGGGGCCAGGCGGGTGACACCGGGGACCAAGGGGGAGACGGGGCCAGCCAGGTGACACTGGGGGCCAAGGGGGAGACACCAGGACCAGGCAGGTGACACCATGAAGCAGGTAGGTGACACCAGGGAGGTGACATCAGGAGCCAGGCTAGTGACACTGGGGGCGAGGCTGGTGATGCTGGGGGCCAAGGGGGAGACTGGGGCCAGGCAGGTGACACCGGGAGCCAGGTAGGTGACACCACGGGCCACGGGGGAGACCAGAGCCAGGCTGGTGACAGCGGGGGGGGCCAAGTGAGAGACGCTGGGGGCCAAGGGGGAGACACCAGTGGCCAGCTGAGAGCGACCTCACCTCCTTGTAGAGGGAGTAGAGGAAGACGATGGTCTGGATGGTCTTGCCCAGCCCCATCTCGTCGGCCAGGATGGTGTCGGTGCTCTGGGCCCAGGAGAAGCGCAGCCAGTTCAGCCCCTCCAGCTGGTAGAGGTGCAGGGTGCCGCCCGTGGCCGTGATGAACCGCGGCTGCGTCTCGTACTTCACCGTCGGCTGCCGGGGAGGGAGGGGGGGGGGGGTGTCACTGGGTGGGGGACCCAGGCATCCAGGCTGTCAAACCCCGCCATGGCCCCCAGGGGGTAATTGATGACAGAGAGGTCCCAGGGGACCCAGGTGTCCAGGCCATCGAACCCCCCCATGGCCCCCCCAGGGGGTAATTAGTGACATTGAGGTCCCAGGAGACCCAGGTGTCCAGGCCATCGAACCCCCCCATGGCCCCCCAGGGGGGAATTAATGACATCGAGGTCCCAGGGGACCCAGGTGTCCGGGCCATCGAACCCCCCCATGGCCCCCCCAGGGGGTAATTGATGACAGAGAGGTCCCAGGGGACCCAGGTGTCCAGGCCATCGAACCCCCCCATGGCCCCCCAGGGGGTAATTAGTGACATCGAGGTCCCAGGGGACCCAGGTGTCCGGGTCATCGAACCCCCCCATGGACCCCCAGGGGGTAATTAATGACATCGAGGTCCATGGGGACCCAGGTGTCCAGGCCATCGAACCCCCCCATGGCCCCCCAGGGGGTAATTAGTGACATCGAGGTCCCAGGGGACCCAGGTGCCCGGGTCATCGAAACCCCCCATGGCCCCCAGGGGGTAATTAATGACATCGAGGTCCCAGGAGACCCAGGTGTCCGGGCCATCGAACCCCCCCATGGACCCCCAGGGGGTAATTAATGACATCGAGGTCCATGGGGACCCAGGTGTCCAGGCCATCGAACCCCCCCATGGCCCCCCAGGGGGTAATTGATGACATCGAGGTCCCAGGAGACCCAGGTGCCCGGGCCATCGAACCCCCCCATGGCCCCCCAGGGGGTAATTAGTGACATCGAGGTCCCAGGGGACCCAGGTGCCCGGGTCATCGAAACCCCCCATGGCCCCCAGGGGGTAATTAATGACATCGAGGTCCCAGGAGACCCAGGTGTCCAGGCCATCGAACCCCCCCATGGCCCCCCAGGGGGGAATTAGTGACATTGAGGTCCCAGGAGACCCAGGTGTCCAGGCCATCGAACCCCCCCATGGCCCCCCAGGGGGGAATTAATGACATCGAGGTCCCAGGGGACCCAGGTGTCCGGGCCATCGAACCCCCCCATGGCCCCCCCAGGGGGTAATTGATGACAGAGAGGTCCCAGGGGACCCAGGTGTCCAGGCCATCGAACCCCCCCATGGCCCCCCAGGGGGTAATTAGTGACATCGAGGTCCCAGGGGACCCAGGTGCCCGGGTCATCGAAACCCCCCATGGCCCCCAGGGGGTAATTAATGACATCGAGGTCCCAGGAGACCCAGGTGTCCGGGCCATCGAACCCCCCCATGGACCCCCAGGGGGTAATTAATGACATCGAGGTCCATGGGGACCCAGGTGTCCAGGCCATCGAACCCCCCCATGGCCCCCCAGGGGGTAATTGATGACATCGAGGTCCCAGGGGACCCAGGTGCCCGGGCCATCGAACCCCCCCATGGCCCCCCAGGGGGTAATTAGTGACATCGAGGTCCCAGGGGACCCAGGTGCCCGGGTCATCGAAACCCCCCATGGCCCCCAGGGGGTAATTAATGACATCGAGGTCCCAGGAGACCCAGGTGTCCAGGCCATCGAACCCCCCCATGGCCCCCCAGGGGGGAATTAATGACATCGAGGTCCCAGGGGACCCAGTTGCCCGGGCCATCGAACCCCCCCATGGCCCCCCAGGGGGGAATTAATGACATCGAGGTCCCAGGGGACCCAGGTGTCCGGGCCATCGAACCCCCCCATGGCCCCCCAGGGGGTAATTAGTGACATAGAGGTCCCAGAGGACCCAGTTGCCCAGGCCATCGAACCCCCCCATGGCCCCCCAGGGGGTAATTGATGACAGAGCGGTCCCAGGGGACCCAGGTGCCCGGGTCATCGAACCCCCCTGTGGCCCCCAGGGGGTAATTAATGACATCGAGGTCCCAGGAGACCCAGGTGTCCGGGCCATCGAACCCCCCCATGGACCCCCAGGGGGTAATTAATGACATCGAGGTCCATGGGGACCCAGGTGCCCGGGTCATCGAACCCCCCTGTGGCCCCCAGGGGGTAATTAATGACATGAATGGCCCGGGGGACCCAAGGGTCCAATGGGAAGGGTCCATGGGGGGGGACCCAGGAATTGGGGGGCACCAGGGGTCCCGGGGGGGCCCCAGAGGTGGGGGGGAACCCAGGGGTCCCCGGGGGGGTGCCCAGGGGTGGGGGCACTCACGTCGTTGGTGGGGGAGTCGGGGGGTCCCTCCCCCGGCGTCTCCTTCTTCTTCTTCTTGTAGCGCCGGGGCTGGGCCGGGTCCTCCCCCATGAACACCTCCCTGGGGACACGGGGACACCGGGGGACACACGGGGACACCAGGGGGGACGGGGACACACGGGGACACCAGGGAGAGACAGGACACGAATAAGACACAAGGATACGGGGGGACACGGGGACACGGAGGGAGGCAGGCGGACATGGGGACACCGGGAGGGATGGGGAGATGGGGACAGCGGAGGGGACAGGGACGGGGGGGGGGGACACAAGACACCAGGCAGGGAGAGGACACACGGGGGACATGGGGGATGACACGGGAGGACAGAGGGGACAGGGGACACATGCAGACATGAGGACACGGGGACAACGCAGGGACACGTGGCAGCATGAGGACACTGGGGGACTCACGGGGACACAGGGGCACACGGCCAGTAGGCAGGTCCCCGTGTCCCCATGTGTTGTCCCCCCCACGCCATCCCCAGCTTCACCAGTGCTTCCAGTAGCCTTGTCCCCATGTCCCCCTGCCCACGTCCCTCACCGGCGCTTCCAGTAGACACATCCCTGTGTCCTCCTACGTCCCCTCTGCGTCCCCATGTCCTTCACCCGTGGTTCCAGTAGGCGTGTCCCCAGGTCCTCCCATGTCCCCACATCCCCATGTCCTTGTGTCCCCCCCATGTCCTCCTGTCGCCCCCCCCGCATCCCCATGTCCTTCACTGGTGCTTCCAAGTAGGCATGTCCCCATGTCCCATGTCCCCGTAGTGTCCCCATGTCCCTCACCGGTGCTTCCAGCAGGCACGTCCCCGCATGACCCCCCTGTGTCCCCATGTCCCTCACTGGGGCTTCCAGCGGGCATGTCCCCAGGTTCCCCCCATGTCCCCCCCTGCATCCCCATGTCCCTCACCAGTGCGTCCAGCAGCCACGTCCCCATGTCCCCAACAGTGTTCTCATCACCCCGCCATGTCTTTCACCCGTGATTCCAGTAGGCGCGTCCCCGTGTCCCCCCATGTCCCCGCAGTGTCCCCGTGTCCCTCACCGGTGCTTCCAGTAGGCCAGCTTGTGGAGGTCGTAGTCGGGGATGGGCATCTCGTCCTCCTCCCAGGTGGCCTGGTCGTAGGGCAGGTCCCGCCACTTCACCAGGTAGTGGTACTGCCCCTTCCGGTCCACGCTGCGCGGCACGGCGTCACCCCCGGCTCCCGGCGCCAGGGACGCCGGGGGGGCACCGGGCACCCGAGGAGACCACAGGCACCAGGGGGCAACAGGCACCAGGGGGACAACGGGCATCCAGGAGGACAAAAGCACCCGAGGAGACATTGGGCACCGGCTGACAACAGGCACCCAGGAGGACCAAAGAACCCGAGGAGACACCGGGCACCAGCTAACAACAGGCGTCGCGGGGAAAATGGGCACCCAGGAGGACAAGCACCCAAGGAGACACCGGGTACCGCGGGGACAACAGGCATCGCGGGGACAACGGGCACCCAGGAGGACAAAAGCACCCAAGGAGACACTGGGCACCAGGTGACAACGGGCACCCAGGAGGACAAAAGCACCCAAAGAGACACCGGGCACCGGGTGACAACGGGCATCACGGGGACAACGGGCACCCAGGAGGACAAAAGCACCCGAGGAGACACCGGGCACCGGGTGACAACGGGCATCACGGGGACAACGGGCACCCAGGAGGACAAAAGCACCCGAGGAGACACCGGGCACCGGGTGACAACGGGCATCACGGGGACAACGGGCACCCAGGAGGACAAAAGCACCCAAGGAGACACCGGGTACCGCGGGGACAACAGGCATCGCAGGGACAACGGGCACTCAGGAGAACAAAAGCACCCAAGGAGACACCGGGCACCGGCTGACAATGGGCATCGCAGGGACAACGGGCACCCAGGAGGACAAAGCACCCGAGGAGACACCGGGCACCGGGTGACAACAGGCATCGCAGGCACGGGCACCAAGGAGGACAAAAGCACCCGAGGAGACACCGGGTACCGCGGGGACAACAGGCATCGCAGGGACAACGGGCACTCAGGAGAACAAAAGCACCCAAGGAGACACCGGGCACCGGCTGACAATGGGCATCGCAGGGACAACGGGCACCCAGGAGGACAAAAGCACCCGAGGAGACACCGGGTACCGGCTGACAACGGGCATCACAGAGACAACGGGCACCCAGGAGGACAAAAGCGCCCAAGGAGACACCGGGCAGTGGGTGACAACGGGCATCGTGGGGACAACGGGCACCCAGGAGGACAAAATCGCCCGAGGAGACACCAGGGGGACACCAGGCACCACGCAGACAAGCGGTATGATGGGGACAACAGGCAGCACGGGGACACCCAGCTCCCAGGAGGAAAAAAGGACCCAAGGAGACACCGGGCATCAGGGGACACTGGGCACCACGGGGGGTAACGGGCACCATGGGGACAGTCGGCTCCTAGGAAGACACAAGCACCCAAGGAGACACCAGGCACCAGGGGGCAACGGGCACCGTGGGGACAACAGGCACCCGGGGGACAAAAGCACCCGAAAAGACACCAGGCACCACGGGGGAAATGGGCACCCCAAGGACACAGGACATCCCCCCAGGGACATTGGGCACCACGGGGGGGGGGGTGGGGACAAAAGCACCCGGGGGGGATGAGGCACCGTGGGGACAATGGGCACCGTAGGGGACAAAAGTACCCGGGGGGGGACATTGGGCACCATGGGGACAACGGGTACCAGACAGACAATGAGCACCCGAGGACAACAGGCACCCACAGGTGACAACAAGCACCCATGGGGGGATACCGAGCACCCCCAGGGACACAGAGCACCCACGGGTGACAGCAGGCACCCCCGGGGACACCAAATACCCCCAGGGACAGCAAGCACCCACAGGGAGACACCGAGCAGCCCCAGGGTTAACACCCATTGAGCACCCATGGGTGACAGCAGGTACCCAAGGGGACACCGGGCACCCCCAGGGACATGGGGACAGCCAGGGGTTGCCACATGCCACCAGGGCATGGGTGACAGCGGGGCATGTGGAAGGCACCCAAGTGCCACCAGGGGTCACCTGCTGTCACCAGCGAGACACTGGGGACACCCCCCAGCACAGGGACCACTCGGGGACATGGGGTCACATGAGGACAGGGACACACAGACAGGACACAGGGTCACATGGGGACAAGGAGTCACCTGGGGACAGGGACACACAGAGAGGACATGGGGCATCTGGGGACAGGGACACGCAGGGTCACCTAAGGACAAGGACACACAGACAGGACACAGGGTCACTCGGGGACAGGGACACATAGAAGAGACATGGCGTCACCTGGGGACAGGGACCTATAGACAGGACATGAGGTCACCCGGGGACAAGGACACACGGGGCCACTCAGGGGCAGAGACACACAGGACACAGGGTCAGCTGGGGACACGGTAGGCACATGGGGTCACCTGGACAGGGACACATAGGTGGGACACGGGGTCACCTGGGGACAGGGACATATAGACAGGACACGGGGTCACTCGGGGACAGGGACACACGGAGGGCACACGGGGTCACTCGGGGACAGGGACACAGAGGACACAGGGTCACCTGGGGACACGGTGGGCACATGGGGTCACTTGGACAGGGACCCAGGGTCACCTGGGGAGAGGGACACACAGAGGTCACATGGGGTCACTTGGGGACAGGGAGACACAGGACACAGTGTCACTTGGGCACAGAGACACAGGGAGGGGACACAGGGTCACCTGGGGACAGGGACGCCCTGACAGGACGTGGGGTCATTCGGGGACAGGGACGCCCTGAAGAGACACGGGGTCCCGTGGGGACAGTGCCTGACTGCTCCCGGTGTGGGACCGGGGGCACCCATGGGTGCTGGAGGTGTCCTTAGGGGACCCAAAGGTGCCCAGAGCGTCCCCACGGGTGCCCACAGTGTCCCCAAACCCCACCCAGGCGCTCCCCTACCCCCGTGTCGATGCCACCCATCCCCTCGCTATTTGGGGGGGCCACAGGGGGTCCCATGGGCAGCAGGTGGCACCCATGGGTGCTGGGGGGTCCTCCTGGGTATAGAAGAGCACCCATGGGTGCTGGGGATGTCCTTAGGGCACCCATGGGTGCCCACAGTGTCCCCAAACCCACCCAGGCACTCCCCTGCCCCCGTGCCGATGTCACCCGTCCCCTCACGATTTGGGGGTGCCACGGGGGGTCCCGTGGTCGCCAGGTGGCACCCATGGGTGCTGGGGGTGTCCTTAGCGAACCCAAGGGTGCCCAGAGCATCCCCACGGGTGCCCACAGTGTCCCCAAAACACCACCCAGGCGCTCCCCTGCGCCCACGCTGATGCCACCCGTCCCCTCCCGATTTGGGGGGGCCACAGGGGGTCCCATGGTCGCCAGGTGGCACCCATGGGTGCTGGGGGGTCCTCCTGGGTACAGAAGGTCACCCATGGATGCTGGGGGTGTCCTTATGGCACCCATGGGTGCCCACAGTGTCCCCAAACCCCACCCAGGCACTCCCCTGCCCCTGTGTCGATGCCACCCGTCCCCTCCCGATTTGGGGGTGCTGTCGGGGGGGTCCCGTGGTCGCCAGGTGGCACCCATGGGTGCTCCCCTACCTGTGGTTGATGATGCGGTGCACCGTCATCCACTCGGGTTTGATGCCGTAGCGGTAGAAACGCTCCTCCATCCCCCCGAAAAGGGGGTCCCCCCCGGCCCCCCGTTTCTCGCTCTTGGGGTCGTCGTCCCCCGAGCCGTAGTCGAGGGGGGGGGGCTCGTCCATGTCGTTCTTGCGCTGGTAGTTGCGGTACATCACCAGGTGGAAGATCTCCAGCTGCGGGGGCGGGGGGGGGCACACCCCAAAATTAGTGGTGGTGAGGAGGAAGCACCCCCCAACACCCACCCCCACCCCCCCTCAAAGCTCCTGGAAGGGTGAGGAATGGGAGTGCTGCCCCCCACCCCCCGCCCCAAGGATGGGGGGCGCTGCAGAGCACGGCGTCCCCGAGGGATGAGTGTTGAGGGGGGGGTCCCCAAGACTGAGGACCCCCCCAGCTGGGGATATTGGGGTGACCCCTGTCCCAGGGACCACCCAGCTGGGGATATTGGGGTGTCCCCAGTCCCAGGAACCCCCCTCTGGGGATACTGGGGTGTCCCCAAGACTGGGGAGCCCCCCAGGACCACCCAGCTGAGTACACTGGGGTGTCACCTGCCCCGGGAACCCCACTCTGGGGATACTGGGGTGTCCCCAAGACCGGGAAACCCCCCCCCCCAGGACACTCCAGCTGGGGACACTGGGGTGTCGCCTGCCCCAGGGACCCACCTCTGGGAATACTGGGGTATCCCCAGTCCCAGGGATCCCCCCAGGACCCCCCCTCTAGGAATACTGGGGTGTCCCCCGTCACAGAGACCCCCCAGCTGGGGACACTGGAGTGTCCCCTGTCCCATGGACCCCCCCTCTGGGAATACTGGGGTGTCTCCAGTCCCAGGGACCCCCCCAGGACCCCCCCAGCTGGGGACACTGGGGTGTCACCTGCCCCAGGGACCCCCCCAGCTGGGGATACTGGGGTGTCATCAGCCCCAGGGCCCCCAAGTTGGGTATATAGGGTCCCCCCATATCAGAGCCCCCCAAGGGGGGCAGACGGGGTACCCCCCAATATCAGGGCCCCCCAAACTGGGCCCAATATCAGGACCCCCCAGTACTGGGCCCCCCCAAACTGGGTATATCAGCACCCCCAGTATCAAGTCCCCCCCAAAACTGGGTACATCAGCTGCCCCCCCAGCATCACGGCCCCTTCAAACTGGGTATATCTGGCTCCCCCAGTACCAAATCCCCCCCCCAGGCTGGGTATATGAGTGCCCCCCAGTCTCGGGGCCCCCCCCCCCAAATACCTGCAGCTCCTTGATCCAAGAGCAGTGCCAGTAGGAGAGCCCGACCCACTTGACGAAGAACTCGCGCTCGGAGCGGCCCTGCAGCGCCTGGGGGGGGCCCTCGGGCGGGGGGGCCCCGGGGGGGGCGGCCACGGGGGGGGGCGGCTCCCCCCATCGCCAGTACAGGATCTTCTGCACCCGCCCCTTCAGCACCGGGCACTGGAGGCGGAGGGTGGGGGGACACACACAGCGGGGTTGGGGACAGCGGGGACACGGGGACAGACATACGGTCATGGCGTGTACTGTCGTCCCTGTCCCCCCCCCTCCAACAGCCAGAGCACCCGGGGGGGGACACACAGGTCGCCACCCCCAGGGGTGGCTGTCCCTGTGCTGTCCCCAAGGTGTGGCTGCAGCATCCCTGTGCTGGCCCCAGGGCCGGGTTATCCTCATCCCTGTCCCCAACCTTGTCCTGTCCCTGTCCCCAACCTCAAACTGTCCCTGTGTCCATCAGGTCCTGGGCCTGTCCCTACCAGGTGCCATCACTGTCCCCAACCTTGTCCCGTCCCTGTCCCCAGCCTTGTCCTGTCCCTGTCACATCCCATCCCTGTCCCCATCAGCCCCTGTCCCTGTCCCCAGCCTTGTCCTGTCCCTGTCACATCCCATCCCTGTCCCCATCAGCCCCTGTCCCTGTCCCCAGCCTTGTCCCGTCCCTGTCCTGTCACTGTCCCCAGCCTTGAGCCATCCCTGTTCCTCATCCCTGTCCCCAGCATGTCCCTGTCCCCAACCTCCAGCCAACCCTGTCCCCATCCTCACACTGTCCCCACACCCATGCCTGTCCCCATCGCTGTCCCCTCCCTGTCCCAGCCCCATCCCATTCTTGTCCCAACGTCCATCACTGTCCCCATCCCTGACCCCACCAGAGCGTTGTCCCCATCCGTGTCCCACTCCTGTACTGTCCCCAGCAGGTCCTTGTCCCATTCCTATCCCATCCCCACTAGGTCCCTCCCTGTCCCTGTCCCTGTCCTGTCCGCATCCCTGTCCCATCCCCACCACGTCCCTGTCCCATCCCCATCCCTGTCCTGTCCCCAGCAGGTCCCTGTCCTGTCCCCGCCAGGTCCTTGTCCCATCTCCACTGGGTCCATACCGCATCCCTGCCACATCCCCACCAGGTCCCTGTCCCCTCCCCATCCCTGTCACGTCCCCACCAGGTCCCCCCACCACCTCCCCCCTTCCCACCCCACCCCTGTCCCCACTCTGCCCCCCATCCCCGCGTCCCGGTGTCCCCGTACCGTGCAGCGGGGACAGAGCCACTCTCCGTTGGGGACCTCGGGCAGGGGGGGGTTGAGGCAGTGGATGTGGTAGGAGGAGACGCAGGCGTCGCAGCAGAGCAGCTCCCCGCCGTCCTTGCACACCCGGCAGTACTCCATGTGGTCGTCCTCCTCCTCCTTCTCCCCTTCCTCCTCCTCCTCTTCCTCCTCCTCCTCCTCCTCCTTCGCCTCCCACTGCACCCCTTCCTTCTCCTGAGCGACACCCAGCGTCAGGCACCCCAAACCCCCGGAACGGCACCCAGGGACCCCAAACCTCCTGGGGACACCCTGAGGGACACCCAAACCTCCTGGGGACACCCCTGAAATGGGCACCCAGGGACCCCAAACCTCCTGGGGACACCCTGAGGGACACCCAAACCTCCTGGGGACATCCTCGGAACAGCACCCAGGGACCCCAAACCTCCGGAGGACATCCTGAGGGACACCCAAACCTCCTGGGGACACCCCTGAAATGGGCACCCAGAGACCCCAAACCTCCAGGGGACACCCTGAGGGACACCCAAACCTCCTGGGGACACCCTGAGGGACACCCAAACCTCCTGCGGACACCCCCAGAACGGCACCCAGGGACCCCGAACCTCCGGGGGACATCCTGAGGGACACCCAAACCTCCTGGGGACATCCTTGGAACAGCACCCAGGCACCCCAAACCTCCTGGGGACACCCTGAGGGACACCCAAACCTCCTGGGGACATCCTTGGAACAGCACCCAGGCACCCCAAACCTCCTGGGGACACCCTGAGGGACACCCAAACCTCCTGCGGACACCCCCAGAATGGCACCCAGGGACCCGAAACCTCCTGGGGACACCCTCGGAACGGCACCCAGGGACCCCAAACCTCCTGGGGACACCCCCAGAATGGCACCCAGGGACCCCAAACCTGCGGGGGACATCCTGAGGGACACCCAAACCTCCTGGGGACATCCTTGGAACAGCACCCAGGCACCCCAAACCTCCTGGGGACACCCTGAGGGACACCCAAACCTCCTGTGGCCACCCCTGAAATGGGCACCCAGAGACCCCAAACCTCCGGGGGACACCCTGAGGGACACCCAAACCTCCTGGGGACACCCTGACGGACACCCAAACCTCCTGCGGACACCCCCAGAACGGCACCCAGGGACCCCAAACCTCCGGGGGACACCCTCGGAATGGCACCCAGGGACCCCAAACCTCCGGGGGACATCCTGAGGGACACCCAAACCTCCTGGGGACATCCTTGGAACAGCACCCAGGCACCCCAAACCTCCTGGGGACACCCTGAGGGACACCCAAACCTCCTGCGGGCACCCCTGAAATGGGCACCCAGGGACCCCAAACCTCCGGGGGACACCCTGAGGGACACCCAAACCTCCTGGGGACACCCTGACGGACACCCAAACCTCCTGCGGACACCCCCAGAACGGCACCCAGGGACCCCGAACCTCCTGGGGACACCCTGAGGGACACCCAAACCTCCTGTGGCCACCCCTGAAATGGGCACCCAGGGACCCCAAACCTCCTAGGGACCTCCAACCCCCCCCAGGATCCCCCCAGAGACCCCCAAGCACCCCCAGGGACCCCACTAGAAACCTCCAAACCCCCTCAGGGACGCTCAGAAACATGCCCAGGGACCCCTCTAGGAATCCCCAAACGTCCTCAGGAACCCCCAGACCCCCTCAGGGACCCCCCAAATCCTCTCAGGGACCCCCCAAACCCCCTCAGGGACCCTCAGGACCCCCCCAAACCCTGCAGGAGCCCCCCCTCAGCCCGCAGCTCACGCAGTGGGGGCAGCTCCAGCGCCCCTCGGGCGCGCGGTCGAGCTCGGGGTCGAGGCAGACGAGGTGGTAGGCGCGGGGACACGTGTCGCAGAGGATGATCTCCCCGCCCTGCTGGCACACCTCGCAGTAGTCCTGGTGGTCCGTCTCGTAGCCGTCCCCCTCCTCCTCCGGCCCCGGCCCTGCGGGGACGCCACGCACCACCCGCTGCCACCCGGACCGATACGGGGGGGCGGGGGGGGGGCACGCCAGGGACAGGGGGACGGGAACATGGGGGCACTGGGGATGGGGACGCTGGAGATGGGAGCTGGGGGACACTGGGGACGGGGGCACTGGAGGATGGGGATGTGGGGGCACAGCGCAACTGGGGGACGGGGCAAGGGTGGCACTGGGAATAGGGACATGGGGACACTGGGGACAGGGGCACTGGGGACACCTAGAGATGGGGGAATCAGGGCACTGGGGGAAGGGACATGGGGGGCACTGGGGACAGGGATATGGGGGCACTGAGGACACCCAGAGACAGGGCTGTAGGGACACTGGGGACAGGGGCACTGGGGACACCCAGAGATGGGGGCACAGGAATACTGGGGATAGGAACATGGGGGCACGGGGGGCACTGGGGACAGGGGACACTGGAGGATGGGGATATGGGGGCACTGGGGACACCTGGAGACAGGGGCACACAGACACAGGGAATAGGGACATGGAGGCATGGGGGGCACTGGGGATGGGGATATGGGGGCAACTGGGGACACCCAGAGATAGGGGCGAAGGGACACTGGGGACATGGGGACACTGGGGATAGGAGTGCTGAGGACACTGGGGATGGGGGGCATGGAAACATTGAAGGATGGGGGCACTGGGGGCACTGGGGCTGGGGACACCAGGGAGGGGGTCGCTGGGACACAGGGACACCAGGGATGGGGGCACCAGGGGCACAGGGTGGAAGGGAGCACTGGGACACAGGAAGGGGGTGGCACCAGGGACACTGGCACCGGGGATACCAGGGGATGGGGACACCGGGGGACAAGGACATGGGGACACCGGGATGGCTGGAGACAAAGACAGTGGGGACACCAAATGCCCAGGAGAGATGGTGGGGACAGGGACATGGGGCCACCGCTACACCCCTCGGAAGAAGCCAGGGGCTGGGGACTCCCCGGACGCCACCACCGACACGGGGAAGGGACTGAGGACCCCGCTCAGGGGGACACCATGGGCTTGGGAACCCCGGGTGACAGCTTGGGGACAGCGGAGGGCGGGGTGTCTCACCGTGCGCGGGCGCCGTGCCCGTCCCCACGGGGCCGCGCTCCCGGCTGAGGCCGGCGCAGGGGGCTGCAAGGAGAGAGGGAAGGAGGGAGGGGGAGGGGGACGGGAGCGTCACCCGGTGTCCCCGCCGCGGGGTCTGGGGAGGGGGGGTGGGGGTGGGGGGGGTGGTGGTGGCACCCGGGGGTCGGTGACACTTGGGGACACTCACCCTTCTTCTTCTTGCGGCCGGGACGTCCCCGCTTGAGCTTCTTGAGGCGGGTGGTGGGGTCGGGGCGGGCGGTGGCACCCAGCACCCCGGGGCTCTCGGCGTCAGACTCCTCCTCCGCCTCCCCCGCGTCCTCGCTCTGCCCAGGGACAGCAGGTGACACCGGGGACAGTAGGTGGCATCAGGGAACAAGGGGACACGGGGAACAGGGAGGGGGATTGGGCCCTGGGGCCGGGTGCCACCACTTGGGGACACGAGGGGATAAAAGGGGACCTGGCTTCCGGGCACCCCTAACCCCCCAACACCCAGGAGGGGACCCAGGTGTCTGGGTGCCACCACTTGGGGACCCCAGAGGTTCAGGAGGGGACTCGGGTGTCTGGGCACCACCGCCACCCCCACCCAGAGGGGTCCCAGGGGTCTGGACACCCCCCCCACCCCCCACCCCCCCCGTAGGGGACGCAGACACCCTGGCCCTACCGAGCTGCTCTTCTTGCGCTTGCCGCCCAGGACGCCCAGTTTGATTTTCAGCGGCGCCATCTTCCTCCCCTTCATCTTCCTCTTCAGCTCCGGCACCCGCGGGCTCTTGCTGCGCTTCTTGTGACCAGGACCTGGCCGGGGCAGGGGGGGGGGACAGGACGACACGCGGGCATTCGGGGGGGGGGACCCAGGCATCTGGGCACCCGCTCCCCCAGCCCCATGAGGAGCCCAGGGACCCTCCAAAGCCCCCCAGGGACTCCCAAGCTCCACTAAGGATCGCCCAAATCCCCCCAGGGATCCCCATCCTCCCCCAAGGATCCCTAAAGCCCCCCCAGGGACCCCCAAAGCCCCCCAGGATCCCCCCAAGGATCCCTAAAACACTCCCCGGGGATCCCCCAAAGCTCCCCAGGGATTCCCAAGCTCCCCTAAGGATCCCCCAAATCCCCCCAGGGATCCCCATCCTCCCCCAAGGATCCCTAAAGCCCCCCCAGGGACCCCAAAGCCCCCCAGGATCCCCCCATGGACCCCCCAAGGATCCCAAGCTCCACTAAGGATCCCCCAAATCCCCCCAGGGATCCCCATCCTCCCCCAAGGATCCTTAAAGCCCCCCCAGGGACCCCCAAAGCCGCCCAGGATCCCCCCATGGACCCCCCAAATCCCCCTCAGGGACCCCTAAAGTCCCCCCTCAGGGACCCCTAACCCAGGGAGGACCCAGGCGTCCGGGGCGAGATGTAGGAGTCTGGGGGCAACCCACTATCAGGGTCCCAGGCATTCCGGGGGGACCCCCAGGTGTCTGGACACCCCCTCCCCAAACCCAGGCAGGACCCAGGCGTTTGGGGGAGATGCAGGAGTTTGGGGGGAAGCCACTATGGGGGTCCCAGACGTCCGGGGAGCACCCACCTTTTCCCTCCTTGGTCTTGGCCTTGCGCAGGGGCGGGGGGGGCGCCTCGGGGGCCACAGCGGCCACGGCGGCCGACACTTGCTCAGCCACGGCGGCGGCAGCAGCAGCGGCAGCTGCGGCCACGGCGGCGGCGGAGCCTTTGAAGGGGTTGTTGGCGCTGAACTCCCGCCATTTGGCCCCCAAGATGGTCATCATCTTCGACATGGGGATTTTGGGGTTCTTCTTGGCGATCAAGGGCCTGGGGGGGGAGCAGGGAGGGACCCAAGTTGGGAATCCAGGCATCTGGGGCACCCAGGGACCCCCAAGGTGTCCGGGGGAGCACCCAGGGACCACTGATGCTCCCCACAGACCCCTTTCACCTCGGGGTGCCCCTCCCCCCCGGAACCCCAAGATGCCCCCATGGTCCCCCAGGACCCCAAGGTACCCTTGTGTCCCCCCAACCCCCTGAGGTGCCCCCCCACGCACCCCGAGGGCACCCCCCAGCACCCTGAGCTGCCCTAAAAGCATCCCCACAAATACCCTGACACGTCACCCAGCACCCAGCTCTCTCACCCCTAAGGACCCTGAGGAGCCCCCCCAGCACCCCAAGGTGTCCCTGTAGCCCCCCCCAAGACCCTGAGGAGCTCCCCAGCACCCCAAGGGACACCCTCCCAGGATGCTGGGGTGCCCCCCAGCACCCCGGGGTGCCCCTCCATCCTCCTGAGGTGTCCCCCAGCACCACAAGATGCCCCTGTACCTCCCCTCTCCCTCGAGATGCCCTAAAAGGACCCCCACCAGCACCCTAAAGTGTCCCCCAGCACCCTGATGGGCCCTCCAGGACCCCGAGGTGTCCCCCAGCACCCCGCGATGCCCTAGAAGGACCCTGCCCAGCACCCTAAAGTGTCCCCCAGCACACCAGGGTACCCCTCCATCCTCCCAAGGTGCCCCCCAGCACCCCAAGATGCCCTAAAAGGATGCCCACCAGCACCCTAAAGTGTCCCCCAGCACACAGAGGGACCCTCCAGGACCCTGAGGTGCTCCCCAGGACCCCAGGGTGTGTCCCCCCCCAGCCCCACCTCATGAACTGGCTGAAGGCCTTGTAGTTGGTGAGGGTGTGATAGTCCTCCTCGGTGAAGACATGGTCCACATCCTCCAGCCCCCAAGCCCCCAGCAGCTGTGCCGAGGACTTCTGCTCCACCGCCTGCGCCGGGGAGTGGGGGGAACATGGGGGGGACACAGGGGGGACACAGCCAGGCCGTGGGGGGGACACGACAGTGACCGACACCAGGATGGGGAAAGGGAGATGAGAAAAACACATGAACAGGGACAAAGAGGATGAGGGGACCCGTGACCGGCCAGGACCCCCACAGGCCCCAACACCGGTGACGGGACACCTATGAGGACACTGATGCGATGGGACCCCCATGGGCACCCACATGGGTGTCAGGACCCCCCCAAGGACCCACATGGGTGACGGGACCCCCACAGGTGTCAGGACCCCCCCCCCCCCCCCCGAGGACCCACACAGCGATGGGACCCCCATAGGTCCCCACACTGGGCGAGACCCTGCCACTCCCGGGTGCCCCCCACCCACGGGTGCCCCCTGGCCGTACCTTCACCTTCTGCCCCCCCTCCTCGTCGGCCTTTTTCCGTCTCTTCGTCTTTTTCTCCTTCTTTTCGCGGTGCTTCCGCCGCCGTTTCCTGGCCGCCCCCCCGGAGTCGCTGCCGCCGCTCTCCGACTTCTCCCGGTACTCCTCCCGCTGGTACTCCTCCCGCTCCGACTCCAGCTCATCCTCGCTCACCTGAGACCACCCCCACCCCGCGCTCATCCTCAGGGCCCAGCAGCCCCCCTGAGAACCCCATCAACCGCCCCAGGACCCCATCAGTCACCCTCAACCCCATCAGCAGCCCCAGGACCCCCATCAGCCATCCCCAAAAGTCTCTCACCTGTCCCCAGACCTCATCAGCTGACACCAAATCCTGTCACCCCTCCCCACAGCCCATCAGCCAACCTGAGACCCCCATCAACAGCCCCAGGACCCCGGTCAGTTGCCCCCAGACCCCATCAGCCACCCCGAGACCCTGCCCATCACCCCCAGACCCCGTCAGCCAACCCAAAGGCCCCATCAGCGACCCCGAGAATCTGTCACCCATCGCCTGACCCCAAGCACCCGTCCCCAGACCCCGTTCATCATCCCCAGACCCTGTCAGCCACCCTGAGAGACTGTCACCCGGTCCCAGACCCCGTCCGCCATTCCCAGTCCCTGTTAGCCATCCCCAGCCACCGTCAGCCTTCCCTGAGAGTCTGTCACCCGTCCTCAGGCCTTGTCCATCATTCCCAAAACCTGTCACCCATCCTCAAACACTATCACCTGTCCCCAGACCCCCTCAGCCCTCCCTGAGAGTCTGTCACCCATCCTCAGGCCTTGTCCATCATTCCCAAAACCTGTCACCCATCCTCAAACACTATCACCTGTCCCCAGACCCCCTCAGCCCTCCCTGAGAGTCTGTCACCCATCCTCAGGCCCCGTCCGTCATCCCCAGACCCCGTCAGCCACCCTGAGAGGTTGTCACCCATCCCCAGACCCCATCCGTCGTCCCCAGACCCTGTCACCCATCCCCAGACCCCATCCGTCGTCCCCAGATCCTGTCACCCATCCCCAGACCCCATCCATCGTCCCCAGACCCTGTCACCCATCCCCAGAGCCCATCCGTCATCCCCAGACCCTGTCACCCATCCCCAGACCCCATCCATCGTCCCCAGACCCTGTCACCCATCCCCAGACCCCATCCATCGTCCCCAGATCCTGTCACCCATCCCCAGACCCCATCCGTCGTCCCCAGATCCTGTCACCCATCCCCAGAGCCCATCTGTTGTCCCCAGAAGGACCCAGGCGTCCGAGCAGGGCGTCCATGGGGAACTCACCAGTTTTTTCCGTTTCCGTGGTTTTCCGGGTTTATTTTCCTTCTGCTTCCGGGGGCCCCGTTTCTTCTTCTTCACCCCCAGGGCCCCCTCGAGGCCCCGCAACAGCTCGTCGTCACCATCTGCGGGGACACAGCAGCCTGAGCTGGGGGGACGGGGACATGCACTGGCGGCTGACAGGGACGGGTGGCTGTGCAAGGTCCTCTCCGCGGCCACTGGGACGGTGACACGCAGGAAGGTGGGTGACAGGGCCACGTGGCCACAATGAGGCCCCCTCTGTGGCCACCAACCCACTGACACACACGCACAGGCAGGTGACAGGGACAGGTGGCCATGCTAAGGTCCCCTCTGCGGCCACCACGGTTGCGGCACACAGTGAGACGGGTGACAGGGACAAGCAGCCACACCAAAGTCCCCTCCGCAGCCACCAGCACGGTGACACACACAGAAAGATGGGTGACGTTTGGGAAAAAAAACCCAACTTTTTGCACAAAACTCAAGGATAATAAAATCAGCAGCCACAGCCCAAGGTCCCGCCAGCGATGGTATCCGCCCACGCCATGAAAAAAGGGTAAAAAAACCACCAGAAATGGCATTTGGGGCATTTTCCCCCATTTGCAGGGGGCCTGGAAGTAGCATTTTGGCTTTCATGCTGCCAAAAACTGCCAAAACCCTGGGGATTCGCCCCAAAAACCTTGTGGAAATGCCCCACAGGGGGGCAGTTACCCCAAAAATAAGGCTCCCAACTGCTGGTGGAGGAACACAGTGTCACCGCAACGGTGACCAACCACTGGTGGAGGATTCCCCAACTGCTCGCCCCAGGTGACACCGGTGTCACCATGATGACCCCCAACCGCCAGCAGAGGATTTCCCAGCCACTCGCTCAGGGGGACACCGGTGTCACCGTGACAGTGACCAACTACCGGTGGAGGATTCCCCAACTGCTTGGCCCAGGTGACACCACTGTCACCACGACAGTGACAAACCGCCAGGGGAGCATCTCCCAAACACTCAGCCCAGGGGACACAGTTGTCACCGTGACGGCGACCAAGCACCAACAGAGGATTCCTCAACCACTCAGCCTGGGGGACACCGGTGTCCCCATGACGGTGACCAACTGCCACCAGCAGTGCTGGACTCCCCCCTCTTTGACCCTAATAGCGGTGAACTGCACATCACCATCACTTCGCTCCGCCTGACGGTGACCAGAGGATTTCCCAGCTGCTCACCCGGGGGGACGCCGGTGTCACCGTAACAGTGACCAACCGCCAGGGGAGGATTCCCCAGCTGCTCACCCAGGGGGACACCGGTGTCCTCGTGACGGTGACAAACTGCCACCGGCGGTGCTGGATTCCCCCCTCTTTGAGCCTAAAACCCATCAACTGCTGGGCACCGTCGCTCCGCTCCGCCTGACGGTGACCAACCGCCAGCAGAGGATTCCCCAGCTGCTCACCCAGGGGGACACCGGTGTCCCTGTGACGGTGACAAACTGCCACCGGCGGTGCTGGATTCCCCCCTCTTTGACCCTAAAACCCATCAACTGCTGGGCACCGTCGCTCCACTCCACCTGACGGTGACCAACCGCCAGCAGAGGATTCCCCAGCTGCTCACCCAGGGGGACACCGGTGTCCCTGTGACGGTGACAAACTGCCACCGGCGGTGCTGGATTCCCCCCTCTTTGACCCTAAAACCCATCAACTGCTGGGCACCGTCGCTCCGCTCCGCCTGACGGTGACCAACTGCTGGCAGAGGATTTCCCAACCGCTCACCCGGGGGGACGCCGGTGTCACCGTAACAGTGACCAACCGCCAGCAGAGGATTTCCCAACCCCTTGGCCAAGGGCCACCGGCCTCCCCGTGACGGGGGCCACCAAGAATCCCCGAGGCCCATCCCCGGGGCGGTGACACCTACATCCGTGTCACGGCCTTGGCTGTCCCCGGTGTTATTTGGCAGCCGGTCGGGGTGAAGCCCGGCGAGAGGTGTCACATCTGCCCGGCGGCTCTCGCAACGAGCTGGCACGTCCTCAGCCCGGCGCGTGTGTGTGTGTGTGTGTGTCCCCCGGCACCGACGTCACCCGTCCACCCCCATAAATCACAATCAGCGCTCGCTGACAGGTCCCAGCCGCCCGCCGGCGGTCAGGGTGAAGCTCACCGCCGGGGAGGGAACCCCCGGTGTCCCCGAGCGGCGGAGGGGGGGGTCCGGGGGGGGGGTTGACGGCGGGTGCCAAGGCTGGCGTGGGGAGAGGAAGCGACACCCGGGGTCACATTCCCGGTTAATCCCTTGGCACCGCCGGCTGCCGGAGCGTTGCCGCAGGGGCCAGGGACCACCGGCACAACGCCGACACCCCCCGCCGTGTACGGTGGGGGGGGCCACGCCAGAAAATGGCAACGGGTGGAAAAAAAAACCCACCAAAAAAACCCCTCTTTTTTTTTTTTTTTCTGCCTTTTTTTCCATGGCGGCCAAGCCGGATCCTCCCCTCCCACTTCCCCCCCCCCCGCTTCCTAAATTCCCCCCCCCCCCCCGGTTGTTTCCCCCCCTCCCTCTCTGGTTGTTTTTCAAACCCCCCCCATCACCTTTGGGTGCTCCCCGCAGGCACAGCCGCTCGCCGGGCCAGGGCTCAGCCCCACCGGGCCCGATCCTGCCATTTTGGGGGTGTTTCCCCCCCCCTCCCCCCCCCCCCCCAAAAAAACACCCCCCCTTTTATCCCCCCCCCCCCTCCCAACAGACATGCGCAGGGCGCGTTGGCAAACCATCAACGAGAATTTTCCACACACGTGACGCTCCCACTCCCCGCACCCCCGAGAGAAAAACGTAGCGAGGGAAGGGGGGGGGACACACACACACGCACACGCACACCCTCCGCCAGACACAAAGCAACCCCCCCTCGGGCGGGCGCCGCGACGAGAAAAATGCAGGAAAAAAAAAAAAAACACACACAAAAAAAAAAAAGCCGGGGGGGGGGGGGGGGGGGGGGATAAAAATTAAAATTGAAAACAAACAGCCAGCGGCGGTGCAGAACGGGGTGGGGGGCGGGGGGGAGGTGGAAAAATGCAGGGAAAAAAAAAGAAAAAAGAAAAAAAAAAAAGGGGGAGTGATCCTGCAAAAAGGGGAGGAAAGAGTTTGAACAAAGGAAAAGGTGAGGAGTCCTCAAAACCCGGGGGGGGAGAAAAGGGGAAAAAATGGGACAAATGGTGCTCCAAAGCGGAGAGGAGCGAGGCCGAGCGGGAGAAAAAAAAAATCGGCAGTTTGGTTCTTTTTGGGGTGTTTTACCCCGTTTTCTGGCCGGCTCCGCCGGTGGGGCAACCGGCTGGACCTTTGCCTCATAACTCAGTGACACAGTATGGTGGGGGGGGAGGGAATTAAAATTAAAATCAACTTTTTGCCTGATT